>NC_133617.1:587685737-587775737 GCF_048593235.1 Sminthopsis crassicaudata
GTTACAAACCTAAACATTTAACTTTCAATGTTTGGCTGTGATTCTTTCTGGTTTTCCTTTTATTATCATCTTCTGTGCATTAAAAAAATCTTTAGTGACTCTTGTCTCTATCTTTCTGTCTCCCTGTCATTTCCTCTGTCTCTCTCCCTGCCATCACTTCTTTCTTCATACTCCTCTTCTTCCTCTTTTTTCTTTCTTCTTTCTCTTCATCTTTCTACTTCTTCCCCACATGGCCAGTGTTCAAAAAATGTTTGTTTTACTTTGCATCTTGTGTGTTAGTAGGGGGGTAACTTGGTTCATCACAGTTCTTCTGGAATTGTGATTAATCATGGTACTGTTCAGAGTAGCTGAACTTAACTCCTTCAAGGCTGTTTTTCTTTACAACATTGATTTTTTAATTAAATTAAT
This sequence comes from Sminthopsis crassicaudata, assembly GCF_048593235.1. Taxonomy (NCBI): domain Eukaryota; kingdom Metazoa; phylum Chordata; class Mammalia; order Dasyuromorphia; family Dasyuridae; genus Sminthopsis; species Sminthopsis crassicaudata. The sequence goes on from NC_133617.1 coordinate 587,686,146, forward strand.
TTTTTAAATGAGCAAACAAATCTTCTCTCTTATCTCCTCCTTCTTGAAAAAAAGAGAAAAAAAAATCTTAGTGCCTAATACCCATAGTCAAACAAAACAAATTCCTCAATTGGCCACTCTCTAAAAATATGTGTTTCAATCTACTCCCTGAATCTATAACTTCTTTCTTAAAATACAGACAACATATTTTATCATAAGTTCTCCATAGCTCTAATTGCTCATTGGGTTGATCAGAGTTCTCAACTTGTTTGTCTTTACTATGTTATTATAGAAATAAATCATATCAAGTATTATACAAGATAATAGCATATCAATTATACAGCTCTCCCCAGGTTTTCCTCAACTTGTTTTCCCCTCCCATAATTTCTTATAGTTAAGAATATTACATTATATCCATTTATCATATTTTGTTTATTCACTAAATGATGGTTAATGGATTTTCAATAGAGCATAAATCAGGCTTCTCAGACCATTGAAGCATATCCTCTTCTCTTGGATGAATTTCTTAATCTTTCATGGAGCTTGGTACACAGTCATATTCCTCCATTTACAATTGCTACAATTCTGGAACAATTTTGCTTCTTACTTTATCAATCTAGTTCCCAGCTGACAAAGAAGTCACTAAAGAGGGAGAAATCAATTTAATCCAGGTTCATCTGGTCAAGGTCAGATCGTCTGAATCAATTTAATGTCTGGAGAATCATGTATATGCATGACTATTGTAGTCACAAAATGAGAGCATATCAAAATTATTGCTTGTTCCAAGGAATCAACACCATACTATACTCACAATGTTCTTGGCCTAAAAAAAGTAGAAAGGAGTCTGATCATTTTAAAGAAACCACATTAGGATTATAGATTTAGAGCTGGAAAGGCTCTTAGAGGTGGTTAAATCCATTCTTTAATTTTAAAATGAAAAGGCCACGGGAAACTATCTTGTCCAATGTCATATAAGTAGTAAGTGCCAAAGTTGGTATTTGAACACAGGTTCTCTAGATTTCAAATTCAACACTCATTCTGCATAAAGTATATTATGCACTATAGCTAGAGCCCTCCCTCCTTCCCCCTCTCTTTCTCTCCCTCCTCCCTCTCTTCCTCCCTCCCCCTTTTTCTTCCTCTCTCCCTCCCTCCCTCCCTCCCTCTCTTCCTCACTGGATAGAAGGAATAATAGTAGAAAGAATAATTAGTACTCTGTAATTGGAAAACTTTAAAAAAAGATAGCCTGGGATAGACCTTTCTTTTAAGGTATCAGTTTTCCCTTTAATTTTGTTTGACTATTATAATTTATAAAGCTTGATTTTTCTCTTAATAAAGATTACCAAACATCACAAATGATCAATATATGATGAAATGATACAATATCTATAATACTTATTTTAATGGTTCTTGCAAATGATCCTATAGACTAACATTTATTTTAAGAAGAGTAATATGACATTCCTGATTACATGATGTCTGATGGGGAAGTGAATGAAAAACCTAGAGAATTTGAAGGCTAGGGTGACTTTGCACCTGGGAGGGCCCCATTGCTGCTCAAGATAGGATATGTGAACCAATGAAAAGAAAATGTGAACAATCACTAAATTGCTTTGAATGTATCCCAGCCTCGACTGTGCTGCCCAGAGGGAAGAATACAGTAGTGTCTTCCCTGGCACTGAAGCTGTGGCTTTATTTAGCATTTGGACAAGCAGCAGAGGCAGCTGCATCTCCTCAATGCATGCTTTCTAGTTGTTGAGTGGGCTGAGCACTGTTGCTGGGAGCTGGCAGACTGGATGAACATTAGAGATGGGGGAGGGAGGAAACTGGGACTGCTCCTGGGATCTTGTTCTTCCAATTCCCTGACAGGTGCTATGAAACAAGGAGCAAAGACCACCCTACCCCCAGCCCTCTTCCCCATTCTCCCATGCCTGGATGTAATGTCTGACACTTACTGGTTTTTTTTTTTGGGGGGGGTCATGTTTTTATTCCAAAATAAAGGACCTTGACAGTGTCAATACTAGCTTGTGGTTTATCCTATTTGTGTTTTAAATCTCAAAGTGACAACAAAGATCCTGACTTTGTTTAATTACTAAGTACATAGCTGCCAAAGTAGAGTTGACATTCAACTCTGCAAAAACTTTTTCTTAATGACTTATTACAGGGATCAGGATAGTTTCAAGGATCCTGCTATTGAGGAGATCCTATTCTAGGTATTGGTAGGATTTAGATCTGGAAGGGATTGAAAGGAATGGATCACTGAATCCAAATCTGTCATTTGAATTGTAGACTCAGAAAGGGGAAATCAATTGTTAGCAGTTATTAATGTTGCTAAGGATCAGAGCCAGGAATTTGAATTCAGGTTTACACACACACACACACACACACACACACACACACACACACACACACACACACACCTGCTCTTTCCACTAAAGAATTCTATTTGACTTTTGTTAATTTGATAGATGTCATCTAATCTGTCATTGGTCGGCATACACTTGGCAATGAAGGTGTCAGCTGCATTCTGCAGTTCAGAGTTGTTCAATAAGATAAAATTAAGCTTTATGTCACCTGAGTATGGATGAGTGCGCAGAAAAAGTAAGAAATAATATATATATATATATATATATATATATATATTATATATATATATATATATATGAAGAGAGAGAGAGAGAAAGAAAGAGAGAGACAGAGAGACAGAGAGAGACAAAGACAGAGACAGAGAGAGACAGAGAGAGAGAGAGAGAGAGACAGAGAGAGACAGAGAGAGACAGAGAGACAGAGAGAGACAAAGACAGAGACAGAGAGAGACAGAGAGAGACAGAGAGAGAGAGAGAGAGAGAGAGAGAGAGAGAGAGAGAGAGAGAGAGAGAGAGAGAGAGAGAGAGAGAGAGAACTGGCTGCCACTAGAAAAGAAGCAAAGAAGCTAGGGAAATTTTTTTTATAATAATGAGCTATTATATAAAGAATAGAAATGAAATCCTTTTCTTTGCTTTTAAAAAAATGTCCAGTACAGCATTAAGGAAGTCAGACTCTACTACATACAATTTTCTGAAAGTTATTAACTTTGAAAAAAAAAGTTATCTAACCTCAAAGGCATCTTCAAAACATTGTTAGCTCTTCTGTCTACCCCAATATACTTTTCTCCTGACTATTAAATTCTATATTGATATCACCTCCATTTTAGAATGTTACTTTACCTGCTGTGCTGGAGCAGGAACCAGAGATATGGCTTCAAATCCTGGCACTAATTATTCTTTATTCCTTCTGGGTCTCAGTTTCTTCATCTGTAAGATAAGAAACATGGATTAGATGATTTCTGAGATCCCTTTTACCTCTAAATACTGTTGATTCTATGAATTCCTCACATAGAATCCTAGTTAGAGAATTTTAGAGCTAAAAACACCTCTAAGATCAATGTCATTTTTTTTTTTTTTGCATGTAAAAGCTTTATAATCCATAAAGGGCTATTTCCATCTCCCATCATCATCATGGTGGGATTTACTCTTCTTAACTTTTTTTGATGAAATTCAGATATAAACACTCCTGGGGCAAGGTGTTATCTTGCTACTTTTAAATACTTAATATTTATTTATTGCACAAGTGGATATAATAACTTCATTTTGTAACTGAGTAAAAAAAAAATTAGTGTGGAATGTACCATTGGGACAACTTTAGCATCTACAGAGATATGTACCTTTTTGTATTCCTATAGGATTTTGATTTCCTGTTCTAGGTCACTATAACATTTCATTCAATATAACCTGGAGATTAAGTAGTTAATTTGGCGACATCTACCAAAAACACAATTCTTAAGGTTTTAATAGATCAATATTATAACTCAGTGATTGTGGGCAATCTGGATTAACATTTGTCTGGATTAACATTCCTGTTCCAATAAAACTTGTTAGGTTCTCAAAGCCATTTTGAGGTCTTCATTTATAATAAGAGGATTTGTCATCCTTTAGTTTATGAAAGATTATTTCTGATGCATAATTGTATTTATCAGACAGGTATGCTAGAGCCAGTTCATACCAGCCAGGGAGAGCCAATTGTTAAATTTTCAGTGTAAAAATTTCACTTTGGATATCCACAAATACTACAAATTCAGGCTTAATTTGGGAAAGGAAGAAAAAAAAAGGAGAAAACATAAATTTACTATGTAAATTATATATATGTATTACATATATAAATGGAGTAGCAAGTTATATATAATAGATTTTCAGTTTCATGTACAATCTTTTTTACTTTTTTTTATTATTCTATGTTGTGGAAATGCTTGTTTTATCCTGCAAATTAAAAAAAAAGTAAAATGATGGGAAAATGGTAATGATGCAAATTAAGTTAAACTTTTTATTAAATTTTTTTATTCCCTTTTATTCCCCCAGAGAGAATTGAAGTGAATTGAATATTTACCAGCATATTCCCTACTATTAATTTATGCTTTAAGTATTAGGTGCTAAATTTTCACAACCTTCAATGGAACAATTTATTTCCTTATGTAATGGATGATTGGCTAATAACTTGAGTGACAGTGGGGTGGTATGGTAGGAGGTAGGCAGTCCTTGAAGCAGCTGTAGATATTCTCTGACTTCTTCTAATCCAATAATGGGTAGAGGTTTGATAAGTGTACTTTCAACTATAAGTGACCTAGGAGTTGGGACTTTGTATCTGGTTGATTAAGGAGCCAAAAGTACTGATGATTCCTAAGTTGCTGAGCTAAAACTAAATCACATATGAGTGGAGTGATCCATTCCTGCATGGGTCCTTTGCTCTTATTTTTTTTATGGTGACTGCTAATGAGAAGTTATAGATAGGGAAGCAGAATCAAACTATATTACCCCATTAGCCACCACAGGTCCAAAAGCACATGACACTCCTAGTTTTATTCCCTGATGTTAAGGAGAGGGAATTGATGAGGCTACAAACTCATGAATTTTTAATGATAAAAAATGTTATTAGCTCATCCCAGCATCATTAGCAGTAATCAATGACAAAGGAAACACCTATAGATGGATTTAGAAAGCCTATAACCTGAGAATAGCAGCAGCTTCACCAAAGGTGACCCTTGAAGAGATAGGATCAACTATGAGCTCTAGAAAGGCCATGACCCTTGGAGTCTGGAAGATAAGTATATTTAAAGGGAACTTTGTGCTTACTCAACAAAAGAAGAAAAGGACTCTTCAAGGCAAGAGTCTGGAGGTACTCCTCAGATTCATAAAATCTCTATAAATGTCTTTATTTTTAAAGTTTGAACTCATTTTTAGGGACCTGATATATAGATAGATAGATAGATAGATAGATAGATAGATAGATAGATAGATAGATAGATAGATAGTATATATTGTGTTTTCATTTGAGGGAATTATTTTGAATCAACTTTTCTTTTTTTCTAAACAATATTTTATTTTCCCCTAATTACACATGAATACAATTTTTAACATTCAAACAAATTTTTTTGAGTTCTAAATTTTCTCTCTTCCTTTCTCACCTCTCTCCTCCCTGACATAGTAAGCAATTTGATATAGGTTATACATTTTTGATCATACCAAACATATTTCCAGAATCAGTTGCAAAAGAAGGCACAGATCCAAAGAAAAAAATACAGAAAGTGAAAAAAAAAGTATGCTTTGATCTTCATTTAGAGTCCATCCTTTACTTCTCTGAAAGTGGATAGCATTTTTTTTTTATCATGAATCCTTTGGAATTCTCTTGGATCATTGTATTTTTGAGAATAGCAAAATCATTCACAAGTGATGATCATGTGATTTATTCTTATTACTCTGTACAGTGTTCTCCTGGTTTTATTTTACTTTGTATCATTTCATGTAAATCCTTCTAGGTTTTTCTGGAATCATCCTACCTGTAATTTTTTATAGCACAATAATATTCTATTACAATTATATGCTACAATTTGTTCATCCATTCCCCAATTTCCATAGGCATTCTCTCAATTTCCAATTCTTTGTTCCTACAAAAACCCTATTATCTTGTCCCTATTATAAACATGTTTATATTAAAAAAATTCTTTGGGATACAGACCTAATAGTAGAATTGCTAGATCAAAGGATATGCATGGTTTTATAGTACTTTGGTCAGAGTTCCAAATTGTTCTCCAGAATGGTTGGATAAGTTCACAACGATATTAAGAGTACATTAGTGTCCCAATTTTCCCTTTTTTCTCCAATATTTATTTTTCCCCTGATGGCCCATGTGATAAATGTGAGGAGATAACCCAAAGTTTTTAATTTGCTTTTCTCTGATAAATAATAATTTAAAGCATTTTTCCCATATGACTGTAGATAGTTTTGTGGATCAACTATTCTTACCTTACCTTCTCTCAGTAAAGCCCTTTTGTAAAAGCTAATTGATGTTATCTTACTGATAGATAATGTAGAATACAACAATTGTGGGCTGTTAGAAATTTTAACCTTTCAAGGTTATTTAGAGAATTGTTAGGAAGGCAGGAGCCAATCTTCCATAGGGGAATCCAACCTACCACAACATTGAGAATTGGAAAGTAGCTTAGATCATGTGCTACACTTGTATAATCTGAACTACTGAATAAGGATAGTCTCCTTGAGGAAAACACTTCTGTGGCTTCTGGTGGCAATGACCTGATTCTGAACTGCCATCATAAATTTCTATTTTTCTATAAACTAGTCCACATGACTCAGCCATTTGTTTATTATTGATTGAGTTCGTGCTGATGTTACCCATGGAAAAAAGGCCTTTTCTAAGTTATGAAATTCTTTAAAATCACATCAATTCGAACCGATTTGTTAAATTTCTCCCATGTGTCAATCACTATCTAGATACATTATCTAAAAAGAGATAAATTTATCTATAAAGGTAAAATTATCACCAAAACAGTCCTTGACTTTAAAGGGGACTTTCTACAGGGGAAGACACATATATAAGTGTATGCAAAATATATGGTCAAAATCAATAAAGGTAATTTGGTGAAGGGGCGCTAGCAGCTGATAGAATCAAGGAAGCCTAAAGGTGGGAGATGGTGCTTCAGAGGAGCTTTGAAGAAAAACAAGGATTCTAAAAGGGGGGGGGGGTAAGGAGAGAGTGTGTTTCAGGCATCTGACCGTGGGTGAATGGGCAGCCTGCTTAAAGGCACAAAGAAATTAAGGGAGAATCTTGTATATTAAGATCACAATTAAACCAATTTGTCTGGAAGATAGTTTATGAAGGAGAGTTAATGTGTAGTTGGAAGTTGGAGCTAGGTGATAAAAGGGCTTAAATGCCACATAGAGATGTTACATTTGATGCTAGGGGAGTTATTGAGCAGGGCAGAGACATAGGCAGATCTGTGTTTTAGGAATTTCATTTGGGTCTTTGTGTAAACAGAGATATTAAACAAGAGGCCACCAGGATGTGCAAGCCCTCCAAACTTCCAATTTGCTGTTTGAATCAGACTAAACTGTAACTGGGAAATATTTAGCAAAATTAATAAAAAAATATGGATACTATTCCATTTTAATGCTAAGTCAATATGCAGACAGTAAAGATCTTTACCTATAAATGAGTGGTCCCTGTTCCTATTTGAATTTGACATGGTTGATTTGGAGGGATAGATGAGAAAGGATTGAAAGTTGAGGAAGGGAGACCAATTTGGAGTTATTACATAGTACAGTTTTGAGTTAATGAGAGCCTGAATTAGGGTAGCTAAGGTGTAAATGGAGAGAAGAGGTTGACATCAAAAGACACTTTGTGATTTAATCATTTTTCAGTCATGTCCAATTCTTCATAATGCCATTTGGAGTTTTCTTGGCAAAAATACTGGAGTGGTTTGCCATTTCCTTTTTCCAACTAATTTCACAGATGAGGAAATGGAGGCAGACAGGATTAAGTGGCTTACCCAGGATCACATATTTTATAAGTATTGAAGATGATTTGAAGATGAGTCTTCCTGATTCCAGGCCCCACACTCTATACACTGCATCACTTGGCTGCCCCAAGAGATGCTAGGGAGGAAGCATCTACAAAATTTTGCAGTTGATTGGACATATGTAATGAAGGGGAAGCTAAGGAGTTAAGAATTACTTTATAGTTGTGGCTTGTGTTGAATGGAAAGAAGGTGCTGACCTCAACCAAAATCAGGAATGTGTTTGAGAGGAACGCGTCAGAAATAGGACTGAAACTCCAAGATGCCTGCCTCAAGGCATTTACATTTATTTAGTTAGAATGGAGTCTACTTACTATACACATAATCCCATTTCTACCACAAATATAATTTTCCTCTCAGAAAAGATAATAAGGCAGAAAGCAGATGATGATAATGATGAAGAATAAGAACAAAAAGCTCAAAATCCAATCTTATTTTTTTCAGTGCTCTAGACATTTGAGCATTTGCTCATTTACATAATGACAGTTGTCTTAATTAGAATGAAAAATTTATTTTAAAATTCATGACATGAATGTGAGCTAAACCTTGATACTTTCAAGATCATGAAATTGAAAGGTTGAGAAAATTATAGTCTGAAAGTATGGTTAAAAGTTCTTGACTGCCAATTAGTAGCCAAATGTTCTTGTACATATACATTACATTATACTCAGTTTCCTTATCTATAAATGAGTATAAGGTGTGTCACTAGCCTCATTGTTTGTTATAAGCTTCATATGAGAAAGTGTTTGTAGCTATCAACATTCCATAAATGTAAATCACTTTGAGATTTCTTTTTTCAGTGGACTTGGGATTTCACTGATTTAAGTGAGACTTTTAACAGTGTGAATCACACAACTCATTACCTTTTCATGCTGCTCTACTCTTGACCATGTTTTCTCATAAGTCTTTTCCAGAAGAGCCTTCCTTTAGATCTCTTTGTTGCTCAGTCATTTCAGTCATTTTGGGGAGGGGGATTTCTTGGCAAAGAAACTGGAGTGGTTTGCCATTTTTTACCAGCTCAACTGACAGATGATGAAACTAAGGCAACTGGGTGAAGTGCTTGCCCAGGGTCACAAAGCTATTAAATACCTGATGTCAGATTTGAGCTCAGATTTTTCTTACCTTGATGATATTGATCCCTAATCCACTGGGAAAGTGAAAGGGTCCAGATCATAGCTAAGCAGTTATCCTATTGTAGGTTAGCCCTATACTAATTTATTTTAGAAATATTTGATTAGGTGGAAAAACCAGTCTAACAGCCCCAGGGGCAGAACACATAAGAAAGACCATGCAAAAGAACTAAAAAAAAAGAGTTTATAGCCCACAGCAATCTGCCTTGTTTGCCTAACTCACTTTTTAATAGTGCCCAGCCCAGGATTAATCAATCACATGAGGGCAATTGATAAATATATTTGATGGTGGTTATGATGAAAAATGCCAATACATGAGCCAAATGAAAGAGGAAAGAAGCATAAAAATGAAAGAGAAAAGCAGGGTAAAAAGAGACCAAGCTTCCTTTAGGGTTGAAAAAATGTTAATTTTTTTGGTCTCCTCTTTCCTCCCAACCAGTTAGTATTTTTCATTTCTATACCTGCTCCACCTGAATTTCCAGTTTGAGGGAGCCCTCCTCCCCTTATCCTCTGGAGTGCTTTGTGAAAAGGCTGAAGAGGAGATAATTCAGTGCAGGGTGGGGCCCCCAATCTGGTTCCCCAAACTTCAGGTCCTCTGCTATCCAAATCCTTATGGGCAACTTGATAGTTGTGATAGGGAGGCCCATAAAATCTCCGGCCTCTGTTTCCCTAAACTATAATGCAAGGATATTTTTCCAAGCCCAACCTTAAATACAGGTGAAATAGTAATAGTAAATGGCAACCAACATGAGATGAGTTCTTTACTCCCCTCCCCAAGCACCACCTCCACTACTGCCACTTAATAACTGTCCTCAAAATCCCACAATTAAAGATTCTTTCTTTTGGCTAGAAGTTATAGAACTATTTCTAGGAGCAGTACAAAAGCATAAGTATCTTTATCAGATACTTTCATAGAAAGCAAGTTGAGGAAAGGGTAGAACGATCAGAGACGATTGGACCTCTTTCCCTAGCTTCTTCCTTTTCTTTAGTGAAGGTGAAAGGAGGACAACAGGGAGAAGAAGAAAAGTATAGAGAAGAAGGATGGGAGTATCACAGGGCAGGATACCATGAGGAACTTCACCTACTTCTCAATTTTGCCAAAAATAATTCCTACCAGCGCCAGTGTATGAGATCCTTTGTAAATGGGAATCAAAAGCAAAAACAAATAAAAAGCCTTAAATCTTTCAGATGAAGTCACACACTTCATCTCCATAAACAATGTCTTTGAGAATGATTACGTGTCAATGTCTGTCTCTCTGACTTTGTCTCATTCTCTCGGTGTCTCTGTGATTTTCTCATTGTCCCTGTGTCTTTATTTCTCTTTCTCTGTCTGATTCTCTTAGTTTGTCTTTCTCAAAGTTGGAATAAATGGTGAATTTAAATCACCCACTATATATTATTCTATTTTTAAGGTGAAACACTGCAATTCCTACCCAGCTTTCCCTTTTGGAGATACCTTGGTATTTGAAATTTATTTTTCTTATGCTTTAAAAATCCTGTCCAAAAATATGAATTCACTAACATAATTGCTTTGGATGCTAATGGATGAGAATTGTTAATAATCTGTGTTTTTTAGCTATGAATTTATTGTTATTTAAATTTTAGTATTTTATGAGAGTGCTTTTTTGTGATAGGTAATTATTTCTGTGAAAAGAAATTAGAATTTTGGAATGAGTTAAAAATAGATAATTTTATGCTAACATTAGGAATTTATACCTAAAGAATTTTTTTCAATTGTAAGATTTTTTAAAAATCTAAGGATTGCACTTGAGAAAAAAGATAACTTTTCTGTCCATCTCTAGTCTGAAGAAAACCAGGACTTTTAGGACTTTTGAGAAATTTTTTATGTGAATAAGCACCTTGAGAGCAGAGCCAGTGTATATATTGTAACCATAATTTACTTCAGAACTTCCCAAGAATTGTGATTTCATTTAGATAGGCACTCCACCTATCTGTACATATTACAATCCCTCCATTCCAGTATTCTTTGAAACATATTATGGCCAAAAATTATGGTCAGAAATTCATCACACAGTGGCAAAACTGGAATGCCTTGTTTTATATATATTTTTCCCTTCCAAAGTTTCTGGATAAATGCTCAGCACTTGATGATTGATGAGTTGAGACTTATAATACAGGCCTTGGATGCTCTGTCCATCCTCAACCCTCCAGACTCCCTGCATGTGACAATTGTCTTCTTACAATTCTCTTTCTCTTCCACTCAATTGCTGGGATAATATTCCTAAGGCAAAATTCTGTAACAGTGTCATCACTCTATGTTCAATAAACATCAGGGGATCCTTAAGATCTCTATGAAAAAGTACAATTTCCTTTTGTATTTAGAGCCCTTTATCACTTATATCTAATCTTTCTTTCAAGCCTTATTATACACACACACACACACACACACACACACACACACACACACACACACACATATACATATTACTCCACTTACACACTACATGCTACATTCAAGCCAAACAGGTCTTCTTGCTATTCCTCTCATCTATTTGCTGTCTCCATAATTTTACCCAACCTATTTCTTATCCTTACCTTAGCTCTGCTCTCTAACTCCCTTCAAAGATGAGCTCAAATAGCTCCTTTTATTTTAGGCTTTCCTGATCTGGGCAACTGCTGGTGTCTCCCCCACAACCTCCAATTAAATTTGGTTTTGTTTAGTGATTTTCAGTCATATCCAACTCAATGTGACCTTTTGGCAAAGATACTAGAGTGGTTTTATAATTTCCTTCTCTAGTTCCTTTTTACAAATAAGGAAACTGAGGCAAAAAAGGTTAAGCAATTTTTCCAGGGTATAAGGTCAGATTTGAACTCAGGAAGATGAGTCTTTCTGACTCCAGTCTTGGAATTCTATCTGTTACCTAGCTGCTCGCCTCATGTAGAGGGCTGAAACTCTGTATGATTGATTTAAACAAGGTGTTAACTCAGTGCAATTGATAAGACAATGATTATCTAGTTTACCTTGTGAGCTCTCTAGTTCAGTATGATTGAATTAATTTTATAACAAATAATGGTTCCCTAGTGATATAAGAATTGGCTTATCCTCAGTATGATGAATGGATTTAATTGTAATAGAGTATTTAAGAGGCCAGAGTCAGACCTAGAGGGGTACTGGAACAAACTCAGAGAAGAAAGAGGACTGGAGGCTGGAGCACAAGCTCCTAGACTCAGGGAGACTTCAAGACACATTCTGGAGAACAGAAAGCTAGCCTGGGCGCCAGGCAAGGAAACAGACTGTGAAGGAGATAATAAAGAATTTGGACTTTATCCTTGGCTATTCTGGTGATTACTCTGCTGAAATGAAGGCTGGTTCAAAGACCTCCAGAAAACCAACCAGAACATTATATCTCCAAGCAAAAAATATTGTATTTAATTTGCAAATATAAATTTATCTTATTATACTTCTACCACCACTTTACTTCCTATAGAATGTGAACTCTGAGGGCAGGGTGGAATTTATTTATTTATTTTTAAATTTCTGTATTCCCAGGGCCTAGCATAGTGCCTGCTACATAGTAGGTTCTTAATAAATGCTTGTTGATTAATTGATTGAATAATGAGGCTGATCTTTGAAGGACAGACACTTAGTCCATTATGAAGCTCATACTTGAAGTCTTTCCAAAGTGATAGGGTCTGCAGAAGCATGTTGATACTTTGTCAGCATTGTCTTCAAGAACATGGAGTTCTATTTACATTATAATTACAAATCTAACATGTTTTGGTAGAGGTATAGCTACTGTACTCAGCACAAAAAAAGAAATGAATGAGTCAGTCCATATTAGTAAGCACCATATGTTTTCCCTCTTTCAAATTGCAAAATTTCCAGGGAAATTATTTTTATTATTCTGCATTTTAAGGGAAGACAATTTAAATGAAGAGCTTGTTATACAAACATGATTTTTTTTAAAGTTTCAATTGGATGATCATTCTATTTTTGTGTCCTATTTTTTGAATTTTTGAATTTCCTATACATTGAAGTTAAAATTGAACAAAAAACAAGATTGGCCTGTGTTTGATCTGAATTCTCTTACACTTAAAGACTTCACATTTACATTTAATTGCTCTATATCTTTGGGTCTTGAAGCATCTCCATCTCAGAAGAATCTGAATTGTAGATGACTCAAAGGTAATGGAAAAATGCCTGGCTCAGACTATTACCGAGGATGACATGTCATAGAAATGATATAAAGAACTTTTTCGAGAATGTATATAACTAAAAAAGCAGGAGAACCTGGCATATAATGAAAATAAAGGAGAACAGACATACGGAATAAGAAATTATAACCCAGGACTATAGAGTGTAGAGCTTAGAGATGAAATAATATATCTTTTATTTTCAGTTTACAACACTGATTTTAAGGGATAATCATAGTAGAACATCCAAGGACCATAGGATAAGTTTCAACTCAATTAAAAAACTATTTGTTGAATACTTCCTCTAGGGCTTTGAGAGTCACAAAATAAACACTAAAGCCATTGGCCTTGAGAAATTTACAGTGAGTTGGGATTTCTCAGTAGATTTGTAATACTGATCCATCATTGTACTGTACCTACAGTCAAAAAGAGCAAGGGAAAAAGCATTTTCACAAGGCTTAGTTTGGTATAGAAGAAAGAATTAGAAATTCTCAGCTTGTAGAAAGAACCCTTTCTAACCTATCCTCAGTTCCTCTTATCTCTTCATCTCTCTCTCTCTCTCTCTCTCTCTCTCTCTCTCTCTCTCTCTCTCTCTCTCTCTCTCTCTTTCTCTCTCTCTCTCTCTCTCTCTCTCTCTCTCTCTCTCTCTCTCTCTCTCTCTCTCTCTCTCTGTCTCTCTCTCCCATTTTAAAAAAGACCCCTGACAGGGGCTAAGGCAAAGCTTTATCATGACAATCCACCCTTTTCTGTTGCATATTGTTAGGTGCCAGAGTAATCTGGCATACAGCATTTGTTAAGTCTAGCTTTAAATTCCTTTTAAAATAAATCTAGTTGAGGAGACAGAAACAATCAGAAAAAGAGACTGTCTACAACTGCATTAAATTATGTGGAATAAATAGAGATCAAACTCATCCATATGTATGTCATAAAATCTTCAAATTGGAAAGACTCTCCAGAATCATGCAGTTAAATCCATATTTGAGTTAATCAATGATCATCTAGCTTTCACTCAAGTATCTCTCAATGATGGATCATTTATTCCCTTTAAAAGAAGCCCATTCTACTTGATGGCAGAGGAAACTAAGGCTCTGTAACTTCAATCACTGTTCCTCATTCTTACTTCTGGGATCAAACAGAATATATCTACTTCCTTTTAACATGACAACCTTTCAAATGTTTGCAGGACCCTGCCATGTTTCTGCAGTTATTTTCACAGCATGGTTCTGTGTGCCCCTTCACCTACCTGGTTGTGTTTCCTTGGAGCATCTTCCATTTGTCCATATGCTTACTAAATTGCACCATCTAGAACTAGAACACAATGTCCCAGATATAGTTTAACCAGGTCAAAGTACAGGGAGACCATGATCTCTCTCTTTTTGAATACTGTCCATTGATGGAGCCTAAGATTGCCTTAGCTTTTGTTGGCTGCCATGGCATGTTATTGACTAATGTTGACCTTGTAATCAGCTAAAACCTCCATATCTTTTTGACATGAATTAATAGACTTATAGATTCATATTTAGAAGAGGCTTCAGAGATTATGTAACATAAAATGAGAGAAATGAAAAAGAAATAAAAAGAAAGCTCTGATGAAAAATGATACATAGGCAAAGCAAAATTCTTTAATTGGCTATGTCAAAAAAGGTCTATCTCATGCTATATTTTGAGCCCATCACTTCTCTGCCAGGAGAGGGGTAGCATGCTTCATCTTTAATCCTCTGGAGTCATGGCTTGTCATTGCATTGATCAGAATTGTCAAATGTTTCAGAATCATTTTTCCTTGTACTTGTTTTCATATATATTATTGTCTTATTTTTTCTTATTTCACTTTGCATCAGTTTATATGAATCTTATTTTCTCTGAAACTCATTTTGTCATTTTTCATAGCACAATAACATTCTTTTAAAAATAATAATAGCTTTTTATTTTTCAAAATACATGCAAAAACAGTTTTCAACATTCATCCTTGCAAAACCTTGTGTTCCAAATTTTTTCCTTCTTCCTTTTTCCCTTCTTCTAGCTTCTAGACAGCAAGTAATCCAATATAGGTTAAACATGTGCAATTCTTCTAAACTTATTACCACATTTGTCATGCTGCCTGAGAAAAATCAGGTCAAAAGGGGAGGGGGGAGGAGGAACTACAAGAAAGAGAGAAAACAAACAAACAAACAAACAATAACAACAAAAACGGTAAAAATATTATGCTTTTATTCACATTCAGTATCCATAATTCTCTCTTTTGATGGAGATGACTCTTTCCATCACAAGTCTGTTGAAATTGCCTTGAATCATCTCATTGCTGAAAAGAGCCAAGTCCATCATAGTTGATTATCACATAATCTTGCTGTTGCTATGTACAATGTTCTCTTGGTTTTACTCACTTCAATTATGATAACTCACATAAGTCTTTCCAGGCTTTTCTGAAATCAGCCTGCTCATCATTTCTTATAGAACAATAATATTCCATTGCATTGATATAACACAACTTATTCAGCCATTCTCCAACTGTTTCCAGTTCCTTGCCACTTCAGAAATGACTGCTACAAACATTTTTGCACATGTGGGTCTTCTTTCCTTTTTCATGATCTCTTTGGGATACAGACCCAGTAAAGACACTGCTAGACTCTTTTTTGATCTCTTTGTTAGTAGAGGGGCTTTCTAATGCTATCATTGAGTCAGAAGGTACATGAAGTTTAATGACTTCTGTGGCATAGTTCTAAATTGCTTTCCAGAATGGTTGGACCAATTCCCAGTCTCACCAGCAATATATTAAATATGCATATTTTCCACAATGCCCCCATTAGTTGTCATAATCCTTAAAAAATAATAATAACAATAATGATAACTAACATTTACATATTTCTTACATATATAAAGAAATTATGAAAAAAGGAAAAAGACCCATATGTGCAAAAATGTTTGTAGCAGTCATTTTTGTAGTGGCAAAGAACTGGAAATAGCTGGAGAAGGGCTGAATAAGTTATTTAATAGTGCTATTTTAGAAAAAGAAATTGAACAAGACACAAAAGAGGTTCTAAATAAAAATCTCCATGACCAGGTGGATTTATAAGTAAATTCTACCACATATTTAAGAAATAATTAATCCCAATGCTACAGTAACTAATCCTACCAAAGAAAGATCTTTTATGACACAAATATGGTTTTGATACCTAAATTGGGAACAACAAAAATGAAGAAAAAAACTATGAAACAATTTCTCCAGTGAATACTAATGCAAAAATTTAAAATAAAATACTAAAAAGCAGATTTTAGTAATGTATCAGAAAGATCATGTACTATGACTAGGTAGGATTTATATCAGGAATGCTGGGCTGGTTTAATATTAGGAAAACTATCAGCAAAATTGACCATATCAATAACAATAACAAAAATCACACCAATAAATGCAGATTAAAGTCTGACAAAATACAAAATCCATTCCTATTCAAAATATGAGAAAGCATATGGTAAACATGTGCCTTGAAATGGTAAATAGTACTGATCTAAAGCCAAAAACAAGCATTATCTATAATGGGAGTAAACATGAAGCTATTCCCAATAACATCTGGAGTGAAGCAAGATTATCCATTATAGTCACTTTTATTCAGTATTGTACCAGAAATGCTAGTTACCCCAATAAGATGAGGAAAAAAAAATGAAGGTATAAAAATAGGCACAAAGAAACAAAACTATCAGTCTTTTCAGATGATATGATGGTATATTTAAAGAACCCCAGAAAATCAACTAAAAAAACTAGTTGAAAGAATTGACAACTTCAGAAAACTAGCAGGATATAAAATAAACACACAAATCATCAGCATTTCTATATACAAAACCCCCAGGAAGAAATAAACATAAAGGGGAATTTAACTTAAAATAATTGCTGATAGTAAAAAAAAAAAAAATACTTTGGAATCTATCTGCAAAGACAAATTTAGCGAGTCTATGATTACAATTGCAAAATACTTTATACACAGATAAAGACAAATTTAAACAATTAGAGAAATATTTATTACCCATGGGGCAGGCAAAGCCAGTAAAATAAAAATAACAGTCCTTCCTAAGTAAGTGCCATACCAATTTTATAATGATAGAAAAAAATAGTAACAAAATTTATCTGGAGGAACAAAAATCAAGGATATCAAGGAAATTAAAGAAAAAAAAAAGTTAAGGAAGGCAGCCTAGCAGTTGTTGATCTCACTGTATTAAAAAGCAGTCAACAAAACAATCTGGTGCTGGCTAAGAAATAGAATGATGGATCAGTGGAATAGGTTAGTAATAGGTATAGTAATAAATGATCATAGTGATCTCGTATTTGACAAACCCCAAGATACAAGTTTTTTTTGGGGGGAAAGGTAAGAGCTTCCCATCTTATAAAAATTGATGGGAAAATTGGGAAGCAGTTTGGCAGAAACTGGGTATAGAGCAACATTTTCTACCATATACCAAGATAAAATAAAAATAAATAAATGATTTAGACATAAAAGGTGATATCATAAATAAATTAGAGGGAAAGTGTACCTATAGATAAAGAAAGAGTTTGTGACCAAATAAGACAGAGTTTCAGAGAAACTAAAATAAATAATTTTGATTACTTGAAATTAAAAAATCTGTTTCATGAGCAAACTAATACAGCTAAAAATTAGAAAGAAAACAGGAAAATGGGAAAAATACTTTTTTCAGAAAGTCTCTTGGATATAGATCTCATTTCTCAATTATATAGGAAACTAAGTTAAATTTTTAAAAAATAAGAACCATTTTCCAATTGATAAATGGTCAAGGATGTGAACAAAAAAAATCAAAACTATTAATGGTCACATAAAAAATGCTCTAAATAACTATTGATTAGTTATGTAAATTAAATGTAAATTAAAACAACTCTGATGTATTACCTCACACTTATCAGATTGGCTAACACGATAACAAAGGAAAATGACAAATGCTGGATAAGGTGGAAAAATTGAGGTAATGTAGTCTTAATGGAATTGTGAACAGCTTCAACCATTCTAGAGAACAATTTGGAACTATGGCCAAAGATTTATAAAACTGTGCATGCCCTTTGACCTGGCAATACCTCTACTAGGTCTATATCACAAAGAGTTCAAAGAAAAGGGGAAAAGGATGTATTTGTTTTGTTTTTAATTTTTTCTATTAATTTTATAATTATAACATTTTTTGACAGTACATATGCATAGGTAATTTTTTACAACATTATCCCTTGTACTCCCTTCTGTTCCGAATTTTCCCCCTCCTTCCCTCCACCCCCTCCCCTAGATGCAGGCATTCCCACACATATTAAATATCTTATAGTATATCCTAGGTACAATATATATGTGCAGAACAACATTTTGTTGTTGTTGTTGTTGCAAAGGAAGAATTGGATTCTGGAGGTAAAAATAACGTGGGGAGAAAAACAAAAAATGCAAACAGTTTACACTCATTTCCCAGTGTTCCTTTTCTGGATGTAGCTGGTTCTGTCCATCATTGATCAATTGGAATTGGATTAGCTCTTCTCTATGTTGAAGAAATCCACTTCCATCAGAATACATCCTCGTACAGTATCATTGTTGAAGTGTATAATGATCTTCTGGTTCTACTCGTTTCACTCAGCATCACTTGATGTAAGTCTCTCCAAGCCTCTCTGTATTCGTCCTGTTGGTCATTTCTTACAGAACAATAATATTCCATAACCTTCATATATCATAATTTACCCAACCATTCTCCAATTGATGGGCATCCAATCATTTTCCAGTTTCTAGCCACTACAAAAAGGGCTGCCACAAACATTTTGGCACATACAGGTCCCTTTCCCTTCTTTAGTATTTCCTTGGGATATAAGCCCAGTAGTAGCAGTGCTGGGTCAAAGGGTATGCACAGTTTGATAACTTTTGGGGCATAATTTCAGAATGCTCTCCAGAATGGCTGGATTCTTTCGCAACTCCACCAACAATGCATCAGTGTCCCAGTTTTCCCACATCCCCTCCAACATTCATCATTATTTGTTCCTGTCATTTTAGCCAATCTGACAGGTATGTAGTGGTATCTCAGAGTTGTCTTAATTTGCATTTCTCTGATCAATAGTGATTTGGAACACTCTTTCATATGAGTGGAAATAGTTTCAATTTCATTCTCTGAAAATTGTCTGTTCATATCCTTTGACCATTTATCAATTGGAGAATGGCTTGATTTCTTATAAATTAGAGTCAATTCTCTGTATATTTTGGAGATGATACCTTTATCAGAACCTTTAACTGTAAAAATGTTTTCCCAATTTGTTACTTCGAAAAGGATGTATTTGTACAAAAATATTTATAGTAGCTTTTTCTGTGGTGACAAAGAATTGGAAATCAAGGGGATGCCAACCAATCGGGGAATGTCTGAAAATGAATTGTGGTATATGATTGTGAGTAAATATTATTGTGAAATAAGAAATAATAATCATGATGGCTTCAAGAAAATCTGGGAAGATTTTTATGAACTCATGCAAAATGAAGTAAGCAGAACCAGGAGATCATAGTACACAGTAACAGAAACATTATGAAACTGATCAACTATGAAATAATTAGTTATTTTGATCAAGACGATGATCCAAAGTCCAAAGGACCTATGATGAAAAATGCTATCTATCTCTAAAGAGAAAATTGTTGAGTTCTCAATGAAAATTAAAGCATCCTGTAATCATTTACCTACTGGTGAATAAGTTTTGTTTTTACAAATTTGATTTAGTTCTTTATTTTTCTTGAATATAAGACATTTATTGGAGAAATTTACTGCAATTCTCCCTCCATACCTCCAACTCTTCAGTTACCATTGAGGAAAATAAGGCTCAGAAATAAAATCATTTCTTCACAATTCCACATGTAGTAAACCCATGAATCCAGGGATTCAAAATGCTGAGTCCAGATTTAGATCCAGTTTTCTTTCCATTACAATATGAGAATAGAGCCAAACCAATTGGTTTCTCTAAGGTAGGAACTATGTATGTAGTCTTCTTAAATACTCCAAATAGCCCTTTTAAGAACTGCTACCCTTAGGTCCCATTAAACTATCTCCTATGACAATAGTCAACTCAACTATTGTAGCAAAAGAGAATATAATTAACTTAAGGGATTGAGATTCATAACATTCTTAAACATCACTTTTCTTGGGAGTTTCCATTTTCTCTAGCACTAAAACTTATGAGCAAAACTCAGCAAAATTTAATGGATAATCTAACTTTCATCTTTTTTTCCCTTTCCCTTCTCACTTGTGATTTTATATGCAATAAGATGTTCAAAATACAGTCACTAGAAAGAGTAGAAAGCAATCTCTTTGAAGTCAGAGCCCATTTTATTTGTATTTCCAAATACCTGGCAATTGTAGGTACTTAATAAATGCTTGTTTTAAAAAAAATGAATGAGTGAAAAGGAAGAGCAAATGCTTTAAAAATGTTTGCTTTCAATCATCTAGAATAACAAGATCATTTTTCTGGAAGGAACTTTAGAGACTATCCAGTGTGATCATCTCAGTTTGTCTATGAGGAGATTAAAGAACAATGATTTGCTAAAGGTTCCACAAATTGTTTTTTTTCTGGAATTACTTTCCCTCCCTATTAGGAATTCTTTAAAATCTTAATGAAGAAATTTTCCTATTTCCAAAAGATATTTCCTAATAGATCTTAATAAGCTGTTTATTGAGATATATAGTAGTTTTTAGCAGGAATGACAGAATAAACAAAAAGCTTGACATTTGAATATCTGGGCAACAAAAGCATGAACCTAAGGACTATTAAATGAAAAGATAATGATTTTATGCTAAAAGTATGCTTTAAAACTTCCCTCCCCCCACCTCCCTCCCTGTCTCCCAATTTGGATGATGTAAGACCCTTAAATCTCAAGAGTGGATGAAGAAAATTGAAACCAAGCAATTTCTAGTAGCTTCCAATTGGCAAACTCTTTCCATCAGTTTAAAAAACATTGGAAACTTACTTAGATCCTTCCTCTGAGAAAAAAAAAAAACAGTTTAGAGAGGGAGCTTTCTTAGACCAAAGTATCCTACTACAGTAGGAAGATTTCAGGATGGCTGTTTTTGATCGCCACCAAGAAAGAAAGAAAGAAAGAAAGAAAGAAAGAAAGAAAGAAAGAAAGAAAGAAAGAAAGAAAGAAAGAAAGAAAGAAAGAAAGAAAGAAAGAAAGAAAGAAAGAAAGAAAGAAAGAAAGAAAGAAAGAAAGAAAGAAAGAAAGAAAGAAAGAAAGAAAGAAAGAAAGAAAGAAAGAAAGAAAGAAAGAAAGAAAGAAAGAAAGAAAGAAAGAAAGAAAGAAAGAAAGAAAGAAAGGAAGAAAGAAAGAAAGAAAGAAAGAAAGAAAGAAAGAAAGAAAGAAAAAGAAAGAAAGAAAGAAAGAAGAAAGAAAGAAAGAAAGAAAGAAAGAAAGAAAGAAAGAAAGAAAGAAAGAAAAGAAAATCCAACAATCAAGTGATATCCTCCTCCTGCAAATTATCCTTGAATTCTTTATCCTTTCTATGCATTTAGCAAATTTTATTTTGTGTTATATTTATTTGTATCCATATATTATTTCTCCCAATAAATTATAAACACCTAAAAGGCAAGGAATTTATCTTATTCAACTTTGTATCTGCTCTTTGCTGAATAGTAAAATCCCTAGCAAAGGGTAGGGACTTAATAACTGATGTATAAATATTAAGTTAAAAAGAAAGTCTTTGAAATCCTGAGAAATATTTTCCATTCTTTTCTTTTCTTTGATGTTTCCCCTGCCTCTATTATCTACCAAAATTTTATTTCTAGCTCATTAGGGGAAAAAAAAAAACTAAAAAAGTACCTGTCAAGAATGATCAGAAGGCTTAGATAAGGGTCAAGTTAGTACAGTGGAAAGAATATTCAGAAAGGTCTGGTTTCAAAACTTACCTTTGATTCTAGTTATCCATAAAGGCAAGCCTTAGTATGGTGATATATAAGTGATAATGGCACTGTGCTAAGTACATGGGGAATTTTAAGATGCTGTTTAAATGCCATCTTATAATATGAATATAGAAATCCTATAAAAGTGGGTAAGATTGGTTAAGATCTCAAAAGGGAATGGGGTCAGTAGATTAATTAATAAGGATAGATCACTAAATATTAGGGGAAAAAAGTGTTTTTCTGAAAACAAACTGTGAGAACTGGGAGAAGCTACTTTATTTCTTTGTTTTCTAAATAAACGACATCATTTGATTTGCTGCTGTCTTCTAAAGACTACTTTCCATTTGACTTGAAGCTGAAACATATTATTACCTTTATTTCCCCTTATTAGAATGTATTCTTGAGAGCAGAGACTATTTCATATTGCTATTTATATTCCTTATATTTAGAATAGTACATGGCAAGAATATATTAAGCACTGAATAATTGTTTTTATCAATTAATTAATCCATCCAGTTATTCATATATCTGTGGTATCAAGCTCAAATAGAAACTAGGCCACTAATCCATAAGGATTCCTAAGGGCTGCTCATTGAATTTTAAAAAAAAATAATATTAATATTAAGTATGTTCTATTTAATTTTTATTTTATTAAATATTTCCCAATAATATTTTAATCTGGTTGGAATGCTGCAGCTGGGTGATGGGCCACTTGCTCATGGCCTGTGTTTTGAGACTTCTGGATTAGATGGCCTTTAAAGTTATCTTGCAGTTGTAAATCTATAATGGTCTGATTATGATGAAGGAAAAAATAATTAAAAATTAATTCTGTATTTATCTTCCCTCATTATAAATCTTTTGAACTATTTCAGTTTCAAAAAGGCTTTCCACTATGAGGGATGCTTTTTAGGATAAAAGAGTATGTCTTATTCCTGATTCTGTATTACTTTCTTCTGTGGTGGGTGCTCAATAATCCTTTAGTAAATTGAACAAAACAAATTTAATGTTGAGGTTTTAGGGCCTAGACTGGTTTATCATCAAGTTCTCTTAGTTGCACAGTGCTTGACAAACCAGTACTGTGTGGGGACACACCTGTCCCTGCAACAAGAAAAGGACCAGTTGGCCCCGATGATTCTCTTAAATTTCTCTGTAAGAGAATTATGTAGAAGTGCAACAATACTGAAATTTCAAGTATTTAGTTTTGTCCACATATGTCTCCAGAAACAATTCTCTGTTAACACAGAACCTAACATTATAGAAATTCCTTTATTAAGTACAGAAACCAAGGTTTCCCATTTATAAAGGGCTACATCCTCTAAGCTGATAATCCACGTTGAGGAAAGGAACAAATCTTCCCACTTTGTCACCACAAAATCAATGAAATCTTTCAGCTTCATCAGAGCATTTGGCACATTCTTCTTCTTTTTTTTTTTTCTTCAGATGGTTGTAGATTTTGCAAATGTGTCTTCACTCAATGGAGGCCAATTGGTCAGCTGCAAACTTGGCACAGTGAGGAAGCATGTGTGCTGGGCAGTCTGTAGGAACAAAATGTTCTGTTTCACTTCTGAGATCTGTGAGGCGAATGAAATAAGGACTCAACCCAAGACACAGAGACAGCCCTGCCTAGAACTGCTAAGTGAGGAACTAAAGGGAAGCAGGAGAGATAGCAAAGGGAAAAATCTCACAATGCAGAAGGCCGGTGACATAAGCAAAAAATTTCACTGAATTAAACTAAAATAAATTTAAGCAGAGATAGAAAAAGAGAGAGACAGAGAGAAAGAGATGATGCTTTTCTTTGGTTTGTGATGTTTTACAGGAATGAAACTGGAAAATTCAGAGCTTTTGAGTGATTGAACTTTAAGAATAAAAACTGACCTTTTTATGTAAGAGCATTGGAGACATTATGTAAAATGACTCAAACATACCATAGAGTATGTAATCTTTACACAGGAAAAAAGTTAAGCCACAAGGAAAAATAACGTAAAAGAAAACTATTTAAAATTGCCTCTAGCTTGGGCTAGTCCCACCTACCTGCTGCAAAAAAATTCCTTTCTCTGCTTTGAAATTTTACCTCTAAATATTTTGCATGTTTGGGGTACTGCCTCCCTCAGATCTTTCACATTCAAGTGAGTTGCCAAATGTGACCTACTTTGTTTTTGTCATTAAACAAAAATTTTAAAGTTAAAATATATATGCATACACATACCACTCCATCACAAAAAAAATCTAGCAGCTTCACATATGCTTGAAGAATATTTTAAAATTCACATTTAAAAAACACACTATTTTTAGTTAAATGGTACTTTTTGTGATAAAGTACCGATCAACAATTACACTGAATTTTCTAATCAAAAAATCTTGAATTTTGCTGCAAAGAGGTTTTGTCTGCCTGCTTGTAAAAGCACTAACTGATGGGCTCCAGTGATTGTTCTCATATGCTTTTCGCCCTAGGCTTTCGTCTTTCTGAACAAGGCCAGAGAGCAGGTCTGTGTTAAGTCCTTCTTTACTGATTACACATAAGAGTTTAAACATATTTTAAAGTGAAAAAAAAAACGTGTCTTAGAAACTGTTTCTAAATAGAATTCTTTCACCAACCCTCTTCCCAATTAAATCAAGGATGTCATAATGTTTTAGGTTAATATGTATGCCCATTGAAAAAAAAAATCAAACCAAAAAAATCCCCCTCCCCAACCCTTGCAAAAAATACACCCTTATTTTTCCAATGTAAAAAACCACAGACTTGAGGAGCCAGAAGACTCAGCTGGTCTTTGTAAACCAGTTTATAGCTTTCAGCTGAAGTCTCTAAGTGAGAGTTCTCATTCTCAGCTGTGGGCTCCCTGCTAGCTCCCTGAGGCCTCTGACCCCATTTCCATGGAGACAGAGGTTGGAAGGGTAAAAATAAGTTAAGGGGGAAACTTTTTTAAGGCAGTATTTTAAAACTCCTCTTTCTGTAGCCCTCTCTCAGTAATAGCTGTAGGAGATAAAACTAGTCTCTGGTTGAATGCTTGAAATATGGTTTCAGTTCTGGATAGCTATGACTCTGCAAGGTCTGGAAGACTTGAAAGATTGAAAGATGCATTTTTCATCCTCTCCCCATTCTAACACCCCTAAAAATCTTGACCTTGTTTTGGTCCATTTAGGTAGGGTCCCAAACAGGAATGGGGTAGTTGCTGGCAGACACTAATAGAAGGAGATTCTCTTCACCCTCCTGGGCCCAGAATCCTGTCTGGGAACTATGTGCATGGGCCTGCATAGTAAAGTCTCACTATTTGGATCCATAAACTCTTTGCATACTTTGGAGATTCTACAAACATCAGAAAATATTGGCTTTGAGGTGAAATAGTGGAAGGGGACAAAATTAATCAGAGGGCTTCCCCATCATTCAGTTAATTCTCAACTTTGCAGGTAGCATTTCTCTCCTTTCTAGCTTAATTTTAGAGACTCTGAGGTGGAAATATAAAATTCTCAAGAAAGTCAATGTAGAAATTTTAAAGTTCTTCACTCTTATTCTTTGTTAGTGACTGGGAATACTTTAAAATAGATTTATATTACTGTATGAATTAATTAAACTGGAATCTACTTAAGTGTCTATACCTCAATAATCCAGTAGGGTTGCATTTTAAAATGATGTTTTAAAAAGCTAACTAGCTTCTAAACATTAAGTAGTTCACTTCTCTAAGGAAAATCTAGTTGCCTAAAAGCCAAATAACTCCAGAATTTGTGATTAAAAGCTAAAAATAAGTAATAAATTACTTATTATTAAAGGGAGGAAAGAATGTTTCTATTGCTTTCCCAATTGAGAACTAGGAAAGGGAGGATCATATGAGTATAGATTTAGAATGGGAAGAGACTTCAAAGGTTATCAAGTGCAAAACTCACATTTTACAGATGAGAAAACTGAGACTAAGAGAAGTCAAACGATTTGATTAAGGTCACATAGCTAGTAAATGTTTGAGATATGATCTTTGGGGCTCCAAGTTTAGCACTCTTTCTACTATGCTATCTGTACCCTTTTTTTAAACTCTTCTTAGTCACACTTTTATGCACAGAAAGTGATGATTCATCCTGTCATGTTCTAGATTAAGTAGGTAGTGATATATTAGCACACCAAAAACTCATTAACCCTCAAGTATTTTTCATAGAATTACACTTTCATAGTATTACCCATAGTATTACATAGTATGACCAGTGTATTTGGCATTAATGGTTTGATTATTTTATTAATTAAGTTTAATTTAATTAATTAAGTTTAATAATAAAGTTATTACCACTGAAAAAAACAAAACAAATCCTTTAAAAACACTTGTATAATCAAGCAATGTTAATTTTCACATTGTCTATATTCAAAGAATAATGTCTCATTCTGTGTCCTGACTTCAATCTCTCACTGTCATGTTTCATTATGAGTCCTCTGGAATCATGATCTATCATTGATGTTGAGAAGTCTTTCACAGTTGTTTGAGTTTTCAGTCTTGTTGTTATAAAAATTGTTCTCCAAGTCCTATGAATGTTATGGACAGATCTTCTTGATGAAGGCTTCAAAAATGAAAATCAAGAAAAATCAATTGAATCACATTCCAGAAAGCTTCAAGGCTTCATATGAAGTAGACAAATGCTAGAAAATAATAGAAAAATCTAGGAGCTTACTTGCCCACTAAGAGTACTGAAGGTCTCCAGTACAATCAGAGGACCTCTTGAGATTTCTTAGGTATGTTTGGTCTTATAGATAACCAATTTAACAAATCACTTTTGAATAACTTCCCTGTTTCCTCCCTTTAATTTTGCCCCTCTTCTTTTTTTGCTGAACCTCAATCCTCATTTCCTCTACTTTCTTTTCTTTTTCTACTCTTAAGTCAATGACTGTTTCTGGAATAAGTCATGAAATCATATGTAATAGGTTAATTACATATTCATACTAGTTATATTCAGTTGGTCTATCATGATGCCATGGCAATTATTTTCTTAATCTCTGATGTGTTCTATATCACAACTATACCAAATTTCTTTTTTTCCCTCAAGCTCCATTCACCAATTTTTTTTTTGGTAAATAAGATGATCTTGTCTCCTACTTTATTGAAAAGACTGAGGTCATTCATCATTAGAGCCCTTTATTCTCTTCCCACTATCCTCTTCATATCTCAAAACCTTCCAGTGACTTCACTCATAGTCTCCTTTGTTCTGGTCTCAAGGGATGGGGGCAACCTTTTGCTTTCTAAAGGCAAAACCATAACTTTGACCTCATCTCTAGGAACTTCATTGAATATATTCCCTCTCTCAGTTTCTTCCCCTTCTTCCTTCTTTCTCCTTCTATTCTTCTTCTTTCTTCTTTTTTCTTTTTCCTCATCTTTCTCTTCCTCCTCCTCCTCCTCCTTCTCCTCCTCCTCCTCCTCTTCCTTCTTCTTCTTCTTCCCCCTGCTCTTCCTCTTCCACCATTCCTTCTCTGTTATTCTTTGAGATCCCATGCTTTGTTAGAATCCCTCCTTTTATCTACCACACATCTTATTGTTCTTTTTCTTTTCTTTTCTTTTCTTTTCTTTTTTTTTTCCCCCTGAGGCTGGGGTTAAGTGACTTGCCCAGGGT
This sequence comes from Sminthopsis crassicaudata, assembly GCF_048593235.1. Taxonomy (NCBI): domain Eukaryota; kingdom Metazoa; phylum Chordata; class Mammalia; order Dasyuromorphia; family Dasyuridae; genus Sminthopsis; species Sminthopsis crassicaudata. The sequence continues at coordinate 587,713,786 of NC_133617.1, forward strand.
CACACAGCTAGGAAGTGTTAAGTGTCTGAGTGCAGATTTGAACTCAGGTCCTCCTGAATTCAAGGCTGGTGCTCTATCCACTGCGCCACCTAGCTGTCCCCATCTTATTGTTCTTTTCTACAAAAAATCTAGTAGTAGACTTTTTTGGATTGAATGGCTAGATTTAGGACATGTTGTACACAAAATTATTTCAGCCAGGAGTTTGATGTAGTCATATTATCCTTATCAAAAATATAAAGATAATGTGAACTAGATGAATATACTGTTAGATAGAGGCAGAGCAAGTTGAATGACTCAACCCACAATGATTAATGAATGAATCTCAACCTCAAGAGAGGACTTTAGTGGATTGCTTCAGGCATGAAGCCATAGAAGGTATACTAATGAAATCTGAACATGAAATAAAGCTGAGAGGGAGACCTAACACATTAAATGTCACAGCTGGGATGCAAAAAAATTGTAACTAAATTTCTTAAGGTGAAATTTAAAAGGGAAAAATATTTAAAGTTCTATTGTTGATTTCAAAAACATCAATTTTAGCAATATAGGAGTAGGGGGGAAGTAGTGCCTAGATAATAGTCATGTAAAAGAAATCTGGAAATTTTTTTGATCTTCTTTTTTCCCCTAAAAATATTATTTTATTTTTCCAAATACAGGTAAAGATAGTTTTCAGCATTCATTTTTGTAAGATTTTGTTTCAAATTTTTTTCTCCCTTATCCCACCTCCCCAAGACATCAAGTAATTTGATATAAATTATACATGTATAATACTTTTAAACATATTTCCATATTTATCAGATTGTATAAGAAAAATCAGACAAAAAGGGAAAAAACCACAAGAAAGAAAAAGCAAGCAAACAAACAAAAAATGAAAATACTATTTTTTGATCCACATCCAGATAGTTCTCTCTTTGGATGCAGATGACATTTTCCATCCCAAATCTATTGGAATTGTCTTGGATCACCGCATTGCTGAGAAGAGGTAAGTCTATCAGTTGTTCATCATATAATTTTGTTGTTACTGTGTACAGTGTTCTCTTGGTTCTGCTCACTTCACTCAGCAGCAGTTCATGCAAGTCTTTCCAAGCTTTTCTGAAATCATCCTGCTCATCATTTCTTATAGAACAATAATATTAATAATAATATTAACTTCATATGCTATAACTTATTTAGCCATCTTCCACTAATTGACATCCCCTCAATTTCTAGTTCCTTGTCACTACAAAAAGAGCTGCTAGAAACATTTTTACACATATGGGTCCTTTCTCCTCTTTTCCTTCTTTTATGATCTCTTTAGGATACAGACTCAGTAGTGACACTGCTAGATCAAAGGATAAGCACAGTTTTATAATCCTTTGGACATGGTTCCAAATTATCTTCCAGGATGACTAGATCAAAAAAATCTGGAAGTTTTAGTGGATTACAGGATCAATATGAATCAACAATATAACAAGACAACCCCAAAATGCTAATGTTGAATTATTGCTAAGTTGTATTAAGACAATATTTTCTCTCTTCACCTCTTGCCTACAAAGCTCTCTTTGGTACCTAGCTGTTATCCTTTAGTTTGAATTTGATAAGTATATCTTTAATGACAATCCAAGTCATTGATAAAATTGTCCAACAGCCCAAAGCCAAGAATTTATTGCAATAATTCTTCCCTAAAATGACATCAATTTATTAATGAATATACTTTGGATCTGATGATTCATTCAGTTCCAAATCCAATTAATTGTATTGTGCGTAAATACAGAATAAGAGACACTGTCAAATTTATCTCAGAAACCTAGGTATACTTCATCTAATGCACTCCTCTGATCTGTCAGTGTAGTTATCCTGTCAAAAAAAAAAAAAAAAAAAAAAGTAGATTAGTTTGTTATACTGTTCCTGATGAAGCCAAACTAGCTTTCAGTGACTACTGTTTCCTTTCTAAATGCAGACAATCATCCCTTCAGTGACATTTTCTAGAGCTTTATTATAAATATAAATCTAGATCACCAGCATATGCCTTCTTTCTTTTTTTTTAATTTAATAGTTTTTATTTACCAGATATATGCATGAGTAATTTTACAACATTGACAATTGCCAAACCTTTTGTTCCAACTTTTCCCTTCCTTCCCCCCACCCCTTCCCCCAGATGGCAGGTTGACCAATACATGTTAAATATGTTAAAGTATAAATTATTTTTTCCCCCTGAGGCTGGGGTTAAGTGACTTGCCCAGGGTCACACAGCTAGGACGTGTTAAATGGCTGAGACCAGATTTGAACTCCGGTCCTCCTGAATTCAAGGCTGGTGCTTAGAGTATAAATTAAATACAATATATGTACACATGTCCAAACAGTTGTTTTGCTGTACAATAAGAATCAGACTTTGAAATAGTGTACAATTAGCCTGTGAAGGAAATCCAAAATGCAGGTGGACAAAAATAGAGGGATTGGGAATTCTATGTAGTGGTTCATAGTCATCTCCCAGAGTTCTTTCGCCGGGTGTAGCTGGTTCAGTTCATTACTAGATGCCTTCTTTCTTAAAAGGAAGAAATATTTGCTATTTTCTAGTCCTGAATCTATTTCTCTTTATTTTTCTAAGACAGCTAGCTGTTCAACAATTACTTCTACTCATTTTTTTAGTACCCAATATTACAGTTTTTTTCCCAGAGGAATACTTCATGTATTTGGAATTATATTTTCCAATATATGGAAGAGGCATTAGAATTTTTTTTTTTCTCCAGACCTCAGGGGTCAGAATTAGGAGCAGTGACTACAAGCTACTGAATGTCAGAACTTCCTAAAAATCAGAGTTATTCCAGTATGGAACAAAGTCCTTACTACCTCAAAGGATAGTAGGCTCTTCATCAATGGAAGTGGAGGCAGAGTGACCACTTTCAGGGAATCCTATTTGAACACTAGTTGAATTAGATCTTCTCTGAGTTCCCTTTCAGTTCAGATTCTGTGGCCTTGCAATTCATCAATCCAACTCCTTCATTTTGCAGATGAGAAAACTGAATCTCAAAGAATTTAAATTATTTGTTAAAATCACATGATTACTTATTGTCAATCCCTGGTTTTTAAAGTCAGGTTAGTCTCTTTCCACTGCAATATGTGTTACATACTCGTCAATATATTCTTACTGGATACTGGCCACTGACTGGGTACAAAATTACCCCATGTGTTGTGAAAGGTATAATGAAATACTTCTGAATCCATAGAATGTACAACCTCTTTGAAGAGATATGACACATATATGGGAAAATTTTTCTCTTAATTTGTTCCAAAGTAATGGCACGTATAAAAATGCTAGAGATATTCTTAGGTAGGAGAGATGACTTCTACTTGGGGTAATGAGGGAAGGCTTCATGGGAAATTATCTAGTCCTTAAAGAAAGATAAGAATTTTAATAGGCTGAAAGAAGGAAGGCAGGAATTTGAAATTAGTAGATGACCCTTTGAAAAAAGAAAGGCACAGAGATAGGAAAGAACAGGATAGATTTATGGAATGGTGAGCAGATAAGTCTGACTTAAGTGTTGAGTTCATATTAATGAGAAGCAGAGATAAGGTTAGAAATGTAAATTGACACCAGATTTTAAAGATCAAATTATATAGAGGAGACAAGGTTTAGAAATAATGGGACACAGACCAGTAAGTTTTGATAGTGATTAGGAGTTTGCAAGATCATAAACTTCTGATCTGTAAGAGACAAGTCATATTAGCGGTCCTTAGCTATTTGGGTGGCAGAATTAAGTAATAGGCATTGATATGGGAAAGGAAATTCAAAGAGACCAAAGTCTACCCAAGAATATTCTTGTTGCTAGTGATTATGGTATATATGAAAATATTCGGAAAGATGTCACATTCCCAGAAGAAATGCAGCTGATGTTCCAAATGCTGCTTTTGGAGTGATTTACCATAACTTGCTAGTTTAAACCTTATAGGAAGTAATTACTTCTTCATTTCCACTGCCTTATCATAGACCAGGCTTTCATCACCACACCCCTGGATTACTCCAAGAGGTTTTTGATCATCCTAAATCCAGTTTCTCTTTCCCTCTTTAAACCCATTGTGCAAAGCCAACAAAGTGCACCAGATATTTCTTTAAGCTCTGCTTTTTCGAATAATTTCTCTACTTAAAGATTTAATGTTTCTTACTTAAATACTTCTGCCTAATTTTAAGACTCTCAATGACTTGACTTCATGCTACATTTGAATCTTATTTCTCACTACATCCAAACACATCCTCTTTTCTAGCTGGACAAATTTCTCAAACACAATCATATTCATTTCAGGCCCTATGCCTTTTCTCTGATTAGCCATGTCTACTGAGCTCATCATCATTCTCCCTAAATTTAACCTTCCTGATTTCTCTATTTCCACTGACGACCTCACTATATTTTTAATTACCCAGGAGGATGGGTTCAACCAAGGAATCATTCCCCACTCTTTATTATCACTAACTCTCTATATCTAATCAACTGTCAAATCTCATCAATTCAACTTCCACAACATTTCCATTTCCTTCTCTGTCCTCACACAAATCTATTTTGGGCTCTGAACTATTTCAGTAATCTCCTAATAACTCATCCCTAGATTATCCTCTTTCCTGGCTATTCTTCACATAGCTGCTAATGTTGATATTCCCAAGATATAGATCTAATGACATAATTTTTACTGATATTATCTATTTCCAAAGTTGAACCATTTAACAATGCCAAAAACTTGGAAGAGATGATCATTCTTTGATAAATTTTCAGTGCTTTCCAATGCTTGGTTCTAATGCTACAACCTGGAAGAGATCTTTTCCTCCTTAGTCAGAACTCCCCCCACTCTGAATTACTTTGTGTTTATTTTGAATATGCTTTGTATTTACTTGTTTGTAGAACTGGAAACAAAGTAGTTGACTATAATTTGGAGAATAGCTAAACAAACCATGTCTATGATTGTAATAGAATATTATTATGCTGTAAAAAAACAGAATACAAAATAAAATAAAATAAAAACTTGGAAAGAACTCTATGAATGGATACAAAATGAAGTAAGAAGAATTAGAAAAACAACATAGACAATAAAGTATTTATCAGTATAGAAAATATTGTTCCTTTCCCCAGTAGAATGTGTATGTTTCTTTTATAGAATGATTTTCTGTATTCTTACAAATGTTTGCTGAATTAAATAAAATTGTTAATTTCGTAGAAATGAACTTCTCTGCTCCCTCTCCCTTTTTATATCCTAGGAATCATTATAGCCCTGATCACTTATATTCTTTATGAAGTTTAATCTGACTTTATTGATTTCCCTTTCCTCTGAAAGACAATAAGACTTACAGTTTAACAAACAATTTAATACAAATTATGTACTATTTTATGTGGTTTTCAAATCATTTTATATTGTCTTCTAGAAGTTGCAGACCAGCTCCATATACTTTTTCTTCATCTCTTACAGTACCAACATGTAGTACTCTAAATAAACAGAATCATGCAATTTCCAATCCAGCAAAAACTTCTTTAAAAATGATAAAATTAACTCCCAGTTATGATTATTGTACCCAGTTACACATTTAGGTAGGAGTCCAGGTTTTCTGACTCCTGTCATCTTTTCCTCTAAGCCATGTTGCTAAAACATTGTTCAATCAATCAATCAGCAAATGTCAGTGACCTGGAGAGCTTTTAATAAGCTGCTTAATAACCATTAACAGCATTGCCTATTCTAGTCATTGTGTGTATTTCTCTCATGGTAATTGAAATTCTATTTATAATAAATTCACTCAGCATTTACGTGGGCGATGCATACATTTCAAAATGTTCAGCTGTAATTTGGAACTAATTAGTTGACACTTAAAATACTGCCAAAAGTTTTTTTTCCCCCTTAAATTCTGGAGAGGATTGGTTGTTTCAGCAACAAATCCTCAAAAACATCTGTAGAATAAAATCAACTGACAAAAATATTTATGCTACAGTTTTCAGCTGTGACATAAGGGGACATTCTGTATTATGTGCTTTGCGTTTATTGCATTAGTTATAATCATGCAAAATGCACTCTAGCATGCATTTATCTGGGTGGGAAGGAAGGTTGGGCCTTTGTTACAGTTCTCAGTATCTGCTCCTATAGATTTTCCTATGAATAGAAGTTCATTATTAATCATATCTTGTAGGTGCTATAGATTGTCTTGTCAACTGGGTAGACTTTCTTCTAGTTAACTAAGCAGGTAGCCCTCATCTTTTCCAGACATTTTTAAATGATTGATTAAGAACACCCACAGTTTGGGTTTGGTTCAGTTGTTTTTAATGACCCACTAAGAAGTATGGTTAATACTCTGTTGTCATACTCTTCACTCTTCTAAGGATTGAGATCTGAATGGCAGATCATATAGTAGGGTTTATAGTTAGATGGGGCCTTAGAGATCACCTCATTATAGAGGTAAGAAAACTGAGGTTCAGGGAGGACAGTGACTTGTTGTTGAATTGGTTTCAGTCATATCCAACTCTTCTTGACTAGATTTTGGGTTTTCTTGACTAAGATACTGGAATAGTTTGGCATTTGCTTCTTCAGGCCATTTTGCAGATAAGAAAACTGAGGCAATTAGGCTTAAGTGACGCTTCCAGTGTCTCACAGCTAGTAAGTGTATAAGGCCAGATTTGCATTCAGAAAAATCAGTCTTTCTGACTCCAGGACTGGAATTCTAACTATTGTGCCATTTCCCTGCACTATCTCTACATTTATATAGTAGCAAAGTAAAGATTTATACCTGGTTGTCCAGACTACTAAAAACAACCATAGATAGGAAAAATGATATAACTTAATTATAAGGCTAGCTCAAGGCTATTCCTACCATATGAACATTTAATTGTATTTGTGAGGAAGATAATGAGCTACTTCCATAGGATTCTATTGATAGAGTATCATCTAGGTGACCCTGGACTCGTAAGGGACCTCAATTGTAGCTTCAAGCAAATCTAAGTTCAGTCCTGGGGAAACGTAACCCAAAGAGAAAGGCTCAGGCTTTTTATTCTGATCTCTTATTTGCCCCAATCCTAGTTTACACTGGGAAAAATCTCTCAAGCAAAGTTTAGTAATCTTGTTGATGGACTCCGCTAAAAGGATAAGTTAACAGGTCCTTTGTGGAAAGGTACCATGCCAGGTGATAGGCATCAGGTATAGGACAGCTATTTAATTATTTCATCATATATGAAATGTTTAAAACACAGATAATTCACATGGATACATAATCAATATTCACAATGTGAACTTTAATCCATAATTTCTATCATTCTGTTATTGAAGCAGCAAGCTAATGCAGTGGAAAGAGTGCTGGGCCTGGAATCAGGAGGATCTGAGTTCATGTCTGGTGTTAGATAATTATTAGCTGTGTGAGCCTGCACAAGACACTTAATATCTGTTTGCTTCAATTTCCTCATCTGTAAAATGGGTATAGCATCATCTATCTTATAGGGTTGCTATGAATAGCACTATGAGAAATGGACATCGTGAGTCTCAACACTTACTTTGTGAATTTGAGAGTTTGAGAATTTGGTACTGATTGCCCAGTAGGAAGTATTCCCTCCAGCTCCATCCTTCCTGGAGGAGAAGATAGTTATACGTCTCAGACCCACCTAAGCAAGCCCATATTATAACTGCTGTATTTATAATCACTATAAGTTTTTATAGAGGAGAAAGAAAGGAGAAATAAATTTCTTCTCCTCCTTTGCTAGAAATCCAAAGAAGAGCTGCCATGACATAGCTGTCATGTTATACTGAAGAAGCTACCTCCAAAGATGTCAGAAGCCATACCTCTTCTTTCTTTACTGCTCACAGAGTAGGTGGCTATTCCTGACTCAGTTACAAATCCTCCCTATCTCAACTCTTCTGGCATAGTAATCATGGTATCAGTAAACCAGTAAATAGGTAGAATACATATGTCTTTTACCATGGAGTCAAAGTGCAGGTACCCAATTCCATAGAAAAGTATTCCAACCTAATCCCCCTCTCCTCAATACCAAAGCCCAAAGAAATAAAATAAATTATCTGCATAATTGAGGTAAAACATTCCCCTGTCCCTTTTGGGGAGCCTGAGTTATCCAGATAATTGAATTAGAAGAACAGTTTAGTCTTAGTTTATGAATTAAATTCTATGCTAGATTAAGAGAGTTTGTCTCAGTGGATTGCTCTGCATTTCTTACCTAGAACATGTCTTCTTTCCTTTTTCCTCAAAAGACTAAGAAAGCTTATTTGAAACCACTATAGCCCAAAGGTAAATACAAATCCTTTTCTTCTTTTCATAAACCTTTATTATTTGTACCTCTACAAAGAGGTACAAAGACAGCAATGTTTTCTTACCAGTGATTACTGTCCAATAGTAGGCAAAAATTCAAAATTCCCTTTTATTTCCAATATAGAAATAGACAAGATACTGTATCTGGTTTCTTTTTTTCTGATAGGTCAAAGGTATTTCAGACACCTATACTACTTTTTTTTTTAACTGAAACAAGTGTCTACTATGTGAAAAGAATAGTGCTAGGTAGCAATACAATGAGGTAGAAGACATTAAACCTGACCTCTAGAGATTTATGCTGTAATTGAGAAATTGGGACACAGTAAAAATAGCTAAAACTCCAATGTTGCTTATTCCAAGTGCCAAGTAAGTAGTAGTGAGAAAAGGCAATATGAAGGGATTGGGAAGGCATTCCAGAATGGGGGCAAAGTCACCAAAGTGAGAGGACATATGTAAAACATGGTTGGAGAGTTTGCATTTTATTGTATAACTTCTTGGAAAAATAGGCTTTTTGAAAAAATTCTATAGTTCCCAGCCTCTTAAACTGTAGTTCAACCTCAAATAACTGAATGTGGGGGTAGCAAAATTATGATCTATTATCAGTAAATGTTTGATTTGCATAACTGCATTATGTAACTATGTACCTGGGGTCATGTAAAAAATTTCTTGAGAGAAAAGGGATTCATGAGTGAAAAAAGTTTAAGAAACCCCGTTGTAGACAGTATAATTCCAGTATATTAGAAAGGGTTCAAGGAGATAATTTTGGAATGATATTTTAGATTCTTTGAGGTATTTTGGAATAGCTGTTAGGACAATTTTTCATTGTCTAAATGTCAGAATTAGAGGAACTGTTTTAGTCAGTTTATGAATTAAATTCTATGATAGATTAAGAGGGTTTGTCTCAGTGGATTGCTCTGTATTTTTATCTATAAGATATCTGGGCCTCAGAACATTCAGAATTCTCGAGGAAAGCTCTTTACTACATCCAGAGTTTAGGATAACACATTCATCTTGATCCCCAGGATAAAAATGCCACAGGGGAACTGAAGTTTTAGAGGATAAATCATCTTAGACTAGTATAACCTGGAGAGAACATCTCTAACTTAAGTCATACAATTCTTGTTGGGATATTAGCAGAATAGGTAGCTTTACCTGATTAATCAACCCACACTATTTTTGAATGACTGGAATGAATCTGCTTTTTCTCTAACTTCTATTCTTGGTGGGGATACAGAGAATAAGCCTAATCTCTTTTGATATAACTAACTCTTCAATTATTTGAAAATGGTCCTTCCCTTTTCCCTAAATATTTTTCAAGTTCAATTGATCTTTATGTAACGTGATTTCAAATTCCCTGTGTTTGTTCTCTATTAAGCATGTTCTGATCTCTTCTCCCTGGATCCATTGCCACTGGATCCTTTTTTACTTGGTCATTTGCCCACCTTACCCGTATGGCCATGTAGACTCTGATAACTTTGCTAATAGCAGAAATCTAAGGGTTTTTGGCAGGGACTTACTGCTCTCCTGATGTCAAAATATTTTACTAAATTCTATACTTGAAATTAGCTGTGCAGAGTGTCCTAATCCATATCTGTGTCTATGTCTCAATTAATGTCATCAAGTCCAGATTTAATCCACTTCTGAGACCAAAGAACTCAAAATAGCTACTCTGCATGGAATATGTACAGTTGAATTCCAAAATCTACTAATAAATCTTCTGTTAGCTGTCATTTGACTAACCTGAACTCTATTAACCTGGACTTCCAAATGCTTAAAGTGCACAGACCTCAAGTAACACTTTGTCCATATCTCTCTTATGTACTTATCATGTTTATCTTGCATTGGGGTTACTTGTATATGAGTAATTTGAGAATCAACATTGCATAGTGGATACTAGATATGACATTAAGAAGACCTAGACTCAAATATTGCTTCTGATACGGAGTATTTGTCAACAAATCACTTAACTTCTCCAAGACCTTATTTCCCTGCCTCTTAAATGGAGATAATACTACCTGAAGTAAATTCCACATAGGATTGTGTGGTAGACATCAAATGTATGCAAAGTACTTTATAAACTTTTGTCAAGTTCTTTTCAATCATGTCTAATCTTTTTGATCCCATATGGAATTTTCCTGGTAAAGATATTGGAGTGCCATTCCTTTTTCAGTTTATTTTATAGATGAGAAAACTGAGGCATAGAGGCTTAAGAGACTTGCCCAGGGTTACAAAGCTAGTAAATGTCTAAGGCCAGATTTGAACTCATAAAGATGCATCTTCCTGACTCCAGACCAGGTACTCCCTCCATCTCTCCACCTAGCTGCCCCAAACTGTAAAGTCCTATATAAATAGATGTCAGTATGACTGTTCTCCCTTACTCCAAGTATAATTTCCTGGTGGTCAAAGACTATGTTTTATTTATATTTGTGTCTCCCTTGGAGCTGAACTTGATGCTTTGATACCTTTCAGCATTCTCTTTGACCTTCTCTGGATCCTTTCACCCTTATCACTGAATTTCTAAAATACAGTGCTCAGAATTGTGCTGAATCCTTCAGGTGGGATCAGATCAAGGCAGAGTATAGAGAGACCATCATGTTTCTAGTAGGAGTCATCTTGCTTCTTTTAATACAAAGATCTCATTTCTTTTTGAGCTTCCATATCACATTATTGACTAATATATTGGGCTTTATGGCCACTCACATGCAAAAGTCCTTGTCAAATAATCTTATAATACCTCTGCTACCTTATATTTCTGAAGCTGATTAAAAAACCTCCAAATGTAAAGTTTTACATTTATCTATATTAAATCCCATTCTACTCTTGTCAATGCAATATTCTAATTTGTCAAGATTGGATCCTGACTGTTATTCAATATATTGATTATTCTTTTCAACTTTGAGTCATCTGAAAATTTAATAAGCATGCCTTAACTTCCCTTTATCTAAGTAACTGAAAAATTTTAAATAGCACAAGTTAGTAAATAATGAGGGACACAAAACCCCAGGAAAAAAGCTCCTTCACTATTAACATCAAACTAGCAGTAGTCTGTTCTGCTCACCTTTAATAGCCTCGCTAGCAAATGTCTAAGACAGCATTTGAACTCAGGTTTTTCTTTTTTTCTTTCTTTTTTCTATTTTTTAATTATAGCTTTTTATTTACAAGATATAAGCATGGGTAATTTTTCAGCATTGACCCTTGCAAAATCTTCTATTTCAAATTTTTCCTTCCCTCCACCCCATCCCCCAGATGGCAGGTAGACCAATACATGTTAAATATGTTTAAGTATATGTTAAATACAATATATATTTACATATCCATACAGTTATTTTGCTGCACAAGAAAAATTGGACTTAGAAATAGGGTAAAATTAACCTGAAAAAGAAATAAAAAATGCAAGTGGATAAAAACAGAGGGATTGGAAATGCTATATTTTGGTTCACACTCATTTCTCATAGTTCTCTCTCTCTGGGTGTAGCTGGTTCTCTTCATTATTGAACAAATGGAACTGATTTGGTTCATCTCATTGTTGAAGAGGGCCACGTCCATCAGAATTGATCATCATATAGTATTGTTGTTGAAGTATATAATGATCTCCTGGTCCTACTCATTTTACTCAGCATCAGTTCATGTAAGTCTCTCCAGGCTTTTCTGAAATCATCCTGTTGATATTTCTTACAGAACAATAATATTCCATAATATTCATATACCACAATTTATTCTGCCATTCTCCAATTGATGGGCAGCCATTCAGTTTCCAGTTTCTGGCCACTACAAAGAGGGCTACCACAAACATTCTTTCACATACAGGTCCCTTTCCCTTCTTTAAGATCTCTTAACACTGCTGGATCAAAGGGTATGCACATTTTGATAACTTTTTGGGCATAGTTCCAAGTCATTCTCCAAAATGGCTGGATGTATTCACAATTCCATCAACAATGTATCAGTGTCCCAGTTTTTCCACATTCCCTCCAACATTGCACATTATCTTTTCTTGTCATCTTAGCCAATCTGACAGGTGTGTAGTGTCTCAGAATTGTCTTAATTTGCATTTCTCTGATTAATAATGACTTGGAGCATCTTTGCATATGGCTAGAAATGTGAACTCAGGTTTTTTTGACTCCAGTTCTGGCCCTCTATGCACTGTGCCACCTAACTCTTTATAACAATGAGGCGTTTTAAGACAATTTCAATAGACTTGTGATGGAAAATGACATCTGCATCCAGAGAGAGAACTGTGAAGATTGAATGTGGATCAAAGCATTGATTTTTATCTTTTTTTGGTTGCTGTTTATTTGTTTGTTTTTTTTTTCCTTCTCTTATTTTTTTTCTCCTTTTGATCCGACTTTTTTCTTGTGCGGCGTGATGAATATGGAAATATGTTTAGAAGAATTGCACATGGTCAATCTATATTGGATTGCTTACTATCTTGGGGAGAAGGGGAAGGAAAGAGGGAGGGAAAATGGGGAACACAAGGTTTTGCAAAGATGAACATTGAAAATTATCTTTGCATGTATTTGGAAAAATAAAATACTATAAAAATAGTCTTAGAGGACAAATGTTCCAAAAGTCTTCTTAAACTCTAAAGCTCTATTAATTTTTCTTTAGATAATTTTGAATGGACATTTCATTATGCTATGTTAATTGTCTTGTATAATCATTATATTAATTAATAATTAAATATGTTTTTGAATGTTTAGTGTTTCAGATATCTACAATAAGGAGCCATGGAAAATTTTAAAAATACCCAATAGTTTATAATGTCAGCTACTTAGAGGCACAATAATGGCAAAATGAGTAGAGGATTCAAATCCCACCTCTGCTACTTATTAATTGTGCTACTGAGTAAATCACTTAACTACACTGATTTTGAGTTTTGTCATCTGTAAAATGGGAATTAAAAACACTGATTTCACAGGATTATGGGGAGAGCTAAAAGAAATAATTTATATGATGAATATATATCTAGGCATATGAATATACATTTGGTATATAATAATGAATATGCAAACTTTAAAGTCCTATAAATGTCGTGTTATTATTAGTAGAGGCAACATTCTTAACAGAGAGTACTAGGCTAATACAGGAAGAGCAGAGCTCATATCGTATCCCTGCTAGTTAACTAGCTTTTTCATACTAGGAAAGTCACCTAACCTCCAAATACTTTTGGCAATTTCCTTAGGACCTATCTACTCATTCATGGTAGAAGTAGTTTCCACCTTGGGAGGTGCATAGCTTAGGATACTACAGATGCACAAAATTCAAGTACATTATATGAACCAATGTATAGCTAGAATAAAGACAGGTACAGGATAGAATAAATGGAGCACTAGACCTGGAGTCATAAACAATGATTTTTGATTCCTTCCTCAGGTACTTATTAAATATGTGACTTTAACCAAGGGACCTAATTTCTCTCTATCTCAGCACCCTCATCTGAAAATGGGGATAATTAGAATACCCATCTCACAAGATGGGTTATGAAGGATCAAATGAGTTTACATAGATAAATCACTTTATAAACTTTGCATCATATAAATGCTAGGTATTGTTAAACTATTAACTATAATCAAATAAAGAAAGGTAAACATTCATTTTGATGGCCCACTGGTATTGGGTACTACATCTTCCAGTGTGGCCTAAGGCTTACTTGTCTTGGACAATTATTGTCCATACTTTTGCATATATCCTCCAGTGTGGATTCAGGTGAGATGCCAGAGGTCATTCTTTTTTTTAATTTTATAATTATAAAATTTTTGACAGTATATATGCATGATTAATTTTTTTTATAACATTATCCCTTGTAATCATTTTTCCAAATTATCCCCTCCTTCCCTCTACTCCCTCCCCTAGATGACAGGCAATCCCATACATTTTACATGTGTTACAATATAACCTAGATACAGTATATGTGTGTAAATCCAATTTTCTTGTTGCACGTTAAGTATTAGATTCCGAAGGTATAAGTAACCTGGGTAGATAGACAGTAGTGCTAACAATTTACATTCACTTCCCAGTGTTCCTTCTCTGGGTGTAGTTATTTCTGTCCATCATTGATCAACTGGAAGTGAGTTGGATCTTCTTTATGTTGAAGATATCCACTCCCATCAGAATACATCTTCATACAGCATTGAAGTGTACAGGGATCTCCAGAGGTCATTCTTTAGCTCACATATTCCATGACCAAGAAAATATGACCCAAGAAATAGATAAAGATCTACCTGGTATATATATTTAATGATATATCTTTAAATAATCTTTGTGGTACTTATTAGCACTCCAGTAATATGGAATTTTTCATAAGATAAAAACATTTTAGGTCACCTAGGCCAAAGATCTGATTTTATTGAGGAAACCAGAAAGAAGTGATTTGTCTGGGAGGGGTCACAGAGCCAGCAATAGGACCAGGATTAGAATGCAGATTTTCTGATCAATGCTCCCTTTCTCCCGATTCCACCACATTGACTCTCTTTGTGTTGTTGTTCATTTAAAAACCTCTGATGGAACTTGTCCTTACAGAAATGATAATTTGATGTTTTCAAGGCTATTGTCTCAACCTAATGAATTATATCCCCTCATATAACTTTTTTTACTTAACACTAATTCTACCCACTTCCTAGAAAATGGAAGGAGCAGAATTTAAGCCAGGTGTGAAAGAATGAATTAATTTTGCCCACACTCTCTTCATGAATACTTACCTAAAGGTAGGAAGGAAGCCCACCTTTATAAAGACCTGCAGTCTAGAGGTCAGTAGAATGGTGTCTCAAATTTCATTGTTTGCAGACTATTCAGAACACCACCTCGATTTCAGTTAGAGCAAATGAAGAGTCAAGTTTCAGTGCTATTCATTACGAGGAATAGCAGTTCTAGGAACAGTACCACTGGGATGAGTAACTTGTTAAAAAGAAGTGTTTCTTTGCTTGATTAAACCTATTTGGTATTTAGGTTTTACCAAAGAAGGGTTCCAATGAGAGGTTGTTTTGCTGTCCCAGCATATAGCGCTGAATGCTTTCTCAGGATAATGTGAAATTCTATTCCTTTAGCAATTCACTCTCCCTCATAACTAAATGAATTATTTACATTCAGGTCTCGACCAAAGTTCTTAGCCCCTTTCCAGCTATTAGATTCCCTTCAGTTGCCAGCTGCACACCATTGGCAGAACATCCCAGAGGTGAAGAAAAGTTCATAGGAACTATTCAGTGGCAGGCTTGGGGTCAGTGGAACCGAGGAGACTTCTTAAAAGCCCAACTGTTCCATGGGGGTGGGGAGGAAGCCTTGTATTTGGCTGTTCCAGCCATGTGTGTAACTTCCTGTGTGTGTGCGTGTTCATGGGTACACATGAAATCAGAGAAGAGGAATAAATTGTGTTAAACAGATGTCATCAGTGAGAAATGCCAAACAGGTCCTTCTGAAGTTACAAACCCGTGGGGACTTTTTTCTGCCTTTACCACCACTCCTCATGGGTCTTGTGGGTAGCCTAGCAGGAGGTCTGGGGAAACCTTAATCCCACTCTTCGTCATATGAAGCTCCGGTTGGATTTGCCAAGAGAATGAAGGATGCTCAGTTCAGTAGGAGCTAAAGAAGCTAGATCCTTTAAGCCAGTGGTCCTCAAACTTTTTAAATAGGGGGCCAGTTCACTGTCCCTCAGACTGTGGGAGGCCGGACTATAGTAAAAACAAAACCTTAAACTTTGTCTCCACCCCTCAGCCCATTTGCCATAACCCGGAAGGCCCCATAAACATCCTCAGCCCTATGCATGTGGCCTGAAGTCCGTAGTTTGAGAACTCCTGCTTTAAGCTTTCTTTCTTTCACAGGAGGTACTGACTGGTTGATGGGATGCAGTTTAGCCATTATCCCATGATCTCTTACTACCACCCAAGATCTTGGTATTCAGGCCTTTTTATGTGGAGACAAAGTACTTGAAAAGTATAAACTCCCCACTTCTGTAGGCAGTTGTTATTGTTATTGTTGAGCTATTTTATTTATGTTTGACTGTGATCCCATTTGGGGTTTTCTTGGCAGAGATACTGGAGTGGTCTGACATTTCCTACTCTAATTTATCTTACAGATGCAGAAACTGAGGCAAACAGGGTTAAGTGACTTACCTAGGGTCACACAGCTCATTTTGTTTGTACCAATGACATCCTGGGTGACATCTTCACTCATTTGTGAATTGAGTTTAAGTGAAGCATTGCTGCACAAAGTTGTCAACCTTGTATCTCTTGCAAAATCATAGAAGTCCAGTGACATGGCAAAAGTGAGGATGACTGGAAGTGGCCCAGGGTGCAATGGATGGCCTTGGGGTCTTCTCTGTTTGACCAAGCTCTAAGCACTTCATGGTGCCTGCTTCAGGTGCTTTCATGGATTTTGGAACAAATTGTTTTCATCTATGCTTTCACCACAGGAAGTCTTCATCTGCTTGGAGAAGACACCTCCCTAACACATTGGCAAGTTTGAGGACCATCAGTTACCCTAAACAGTTTTTTTTTTAAACCAGAGTGTGACTGTTGAGCAAGCTACTGCTTCTTACAGGAATAGGTGAACATTGGGTTAAAAATGAACACCAAAGATAGATGGGCAGCTCTGAAAAGAGTTCAGCAGTCCTCACACCAGAAGTTCTAGTCCTCTCTGAACACCCCATGCACAGATTTGAACTCAAATGTATTCCTGACTCCAGGCTCTATCCACTGAACCACCTGAATGCCTACTTATCTGGAGTAATACACCTTATTAGACAATTCTGTTCTGTCTCTTTTAGTCCAGAGGTTATTTTTCTTGAAAGAGAAAAGAAATAATAAAAAAAACTATTATAATAGTTGACATTTATATATCACTTTATCATTTGCAAAGCATTTTACATATATCATCTCCTTTGATTTTTATGGCAACTCTGTGAGTAAATGTCATTATAAGAAAGAAACTGAGACAGAGGTTAATGGACTTGCCCAGATTCACATAGTTATTAAGTGTCTGAGGTTTTAACAATTCCAACTCCAGATTTCCATCATTCTACATTTTCTCAGCTTTGCCTTTTCTCCATCATTTGTTATTGTTCTACCACTCCTTTAATAGAGTTAGAAGAACAGTTCAAATGTTGCCTTATATGCTAAGTAACACTGTAACTTCAGGCAAGTTACTTTTAACAGGAAAAATTCCTCCTCTATAAAGAAAGAGGGAATTAGACTTTATGATCTTTAAGATTCCTTCCAATCCTAGATCAATGATCCCATGATCATTTTTTCCCCTATATAACTGACCAAAAAGGGCCTTTTCTCTTGTCTCTAAATTGTCTTGTCAGCCTTAGGCCATTCTTAAGGTATTGTTCTTCCAAAACTAATCTTTAAATCACACACACACACACACACACACACACACACACACACACACACACACACACACACCCCTATCTTTTACATCACTTATTTCTAAACATATCCCTCCACTTACCCTACCCAGCAAGCCAATCATTATTGGGCATGAGGAACACAAGTAAGTCAATTTAGCTAGAATGCATGAAAGGAAATAGTGTTCACTTAATCCTCACAGGTTGACTGGCTGTCATCAGAATGTTTCCTAATTTAACCAAAGAAAAGAAATTGTATTTTATTCTGGAGACAATAGGGAGCCAGAGGAGATTCTTGAGTAAGGGAACGATACAGTTAGACCTGTGCCTTGGAAATATCATGTGAGCAATTATGTGGAAGATGGATTGGGAAAGGGAGAGACTAGAAGCAGGATGACCAATTGGGAGGTCATTGCAATTCTCCAGGACAGAAGTGATGAAAGCCAGAGCTTGTGTGGTGACCATAGAGAAAGAGATGGATGCATGAGATTGGGTAGAGATAAAATCAAGAACATTTGACAGCTGATTCAGTGTGTGAATGTGTGTGTGTGTGTGTGTGTGTGTGTGTGTGTGTGTGTGTGTGTGTGTAAGGGGGATGTAGGGTGGGTGGAGTAAGGGAATGGGTTGAGTCAAAGATGACTCCCCAGATGTGAAGCCAATAATTAGATGTATAAGGAAGTATTCTTCTGTGTTTAACTTTCTCCAATTATTCAGATGCATAAGGAGGAAAAGAAAAATTCTTTAGAAAATATAGAACCTGAATAATCAAGGCTTAAATAATCAAGAATTAGCCTTAAAACAGAATGAAAACATCTGTTTGCTTCTTTAAAAAAAGAAAAGAAAAGAAACTAACAAACTCTGGATTTTTATTGCAACAAATTCTGTTCTCAATTTTCTGTTTGGGAACCATCCAGGAAAACAATGACCTCTCCCATTCTAGTAATGAATTTCTATTCCCTTTTGAACTTTAAATATGTTAATTTTATTCCCAGATGAATTAAAAATATGTATTGTCAAGCCCCAGATCTTGACTCACCATGGTCAGGGTTTGCCTCTTAGCTTGTTACTCAGATCTGGATATTTGTGTACAACATGGGACTGTGTTCTTCAGGCAAGCCCAAGCCAGTCCTTGTTCCTTTTGTGTTTATGACCATTTTGCTTTTTTTTTTTTTCCTTGTCATGATATTCCTCTGAGCTGAAGTCTGTGCACTCCAACAACCTCAGGGATTGGCCAAGCACGGACAGACATCTTTGGGACAAACCCAATGAACACATCATTGAACTTTTCTGGGCCCAGAATTGCTAGCATTTTGAAGAAATCATCTTGAAATATAGTATGAACCTTCCCAAATGGGATTTCTTAGCAGCCTTTCTCAATAAAGTTCAGGTGAGTGGGGGAAGGGGAAAACAACAAAACCAACTCAGGAAAGAGCCTAAGGCATCTTGTTCTTTCAAAGCACTTTCTATGAGCTTTTCTCTGGCACATTGCCCTTAGAGCAAGCTGACATAGTCCTCCAATCCTCCCAATATCAACAGCCTTTGAATCTAGTCGGGTGACAGATTCTTCCTAGTGAGCGCTGACAGTCATGTTAACAGTTGTCTTCTTGTCTTTTCAATCTGTCAGTCTCTGGCATTCACTAAGTGGGTACTATGTTCAGAGTGAATTCTGAATTGTTGGGGGATAATGTTGGGGCAGGAAAGGCAACAAATTATACCTTCAAAATTACTTTGTTCAGAAAAACGAATAAAGATGCTATCAACTTTAGCATGTAGAAATTATAAGTATTATCTCAGTCAACAATTATTCATTGAGCTCCTATACTGTGTTTTTGAGATGAAGGGGAAACAAAGATCAAGACATGATTCCTGCCCTCAAAGAGATTACAGTCTATTAGGTGACATCAATTGTATCTCAAAATAGAGAATCAAAGCACAATGAAAGAAGCACAAAGGATTATCAAAGTCCAGAGGAAGAAGTAATCATATTGGGGTGAGGGAGAGAGGGAGGACCAGGGAAAATTTGCAAGAGGAAGTGACTTTGGAGCTAGCTTTGAAAGATGGAGTAAGATTGGAAAGGCAGACATTTTTGGAGTAAAAGAGGAGAAAGAAATTTGAGGAAAAGTAATTAAAAATAAATAATCAGAATTTCTTAGTAGTGTATACACTATAAGTAGATCATGTCTGAGAAAGTGAAGATTCCTCTTAATTGTTAATTATTCAGTGTGATCTCATCAAACCAGAGAGATTTTCAGTGCAGATGATTATTCCAATTCAAATTCTCTTAACCATAGATACATCCCAACTTATTTGGCAAGCAAAACATAGTCATATGGTATATAGGTATAAACTTTAGGATCAGAAGTTTGGGGCTAGAAGGATTCTTAGAAACGAATATTTTGGGGCAGCTACTTGGTGCAGTGGATAGAGCACTAACTCTGAAGTCATGAGAACCTGATCTCTGACACTTAATGCTTCCTAAGTGTGTGACCCTGGGCAAGTCACTTAACCCCAATTGCCTTAGCAAAAAAAAAAAAATATGAATAAATAAAAATAGCTTAACTTTGCTATCTTATAGATAAGGAACCTGAGTGTCCCAGAGAGTTTAAATAACTTCCTCAAAGTTTTTGGTTGGTTATTCAGTCATTTTAATGTTTTTGTGACCCCTTTTAGAGTTTTCTTGGCAAAGATAGTGGAGTGGTTTACCATTTCCTTCGCTTGATCATTTTACAGATGAGGGAACTGAGGCAATCCAGGTTAAGTGACAATCTTCTGACTTTAAATTCAACATTTTCTCATCCTGCTTGATATTTTGCAGATATCTTTCTGTCTATACTTTACGACACCACAATCTATGAAGTCTGGTTTCTCTTTTTAGCGTCTTCTGCTTCTATCCTATCACAAGGCTGAACTTGTGGCTAAATTCTCTGTCTCAGTGAGGAAACAATGTCCCTTCTGTCTTGTTTTCTAGGTTGAATTCAGCCTGAATTGTATCTCACTAGTCTAATTACTCTGCTAGCCATTCATTGCCTCAATTGATACCTACCCTTAATCACTGAATGGTGCAGTCTCAGTCAAACCGAGTCCTACTGAAGACTCTCCCTTAAAAAAGCCAACATCTCCAACTGCATCCAGGCTCATCTCCAGTCATCCTGATCTCTCTCTGGCCACTGGACCTGGATGGCTCTAAAGGGGGAAGTAAGTCAGGTGACCTAGTACAGCCTTTCCTCACTTCACCCTAATTAAAGATTGCTTCTCATGGCATCACCTCCCTGATGTCATGGTCCTCTTCCAGAACAAAGGACAAAAGAACAACTCTTCTTGCCTAACCTTGATGTTTGATTCTCCAAAAATCCCACTTTTTTTCATCTAGTTTTTTCTAGACACTTACCCAGCCTCACTTCAAAAGCACAGTGTTTTACACATGTAGTATCCTAGACCAGACTCTCAGTAGCATGGTAACACTTAATAAATGCTTCATTTATTCATTCAATTTTCTGTTTCCCATTTTTTGGCTTCTTTTTTCTCATCGCTATTGGTTCTCCTTTCCAAATAAACACCATATTTTGCTTTTGCCCATTGTTAGGTGGCAGTCTGAACACTCTGCCTTCCATTAAAAACACATTAAAAACTTGCTGTGTGATGCTAGAGGAGATTGGAAATTTAGATAACAACACATAGCCCTTGTTCTCATGGTATTTATTGTTCATAAGGGAGATGAGACATGTCTATGGTTGTAATGCCAGGTAAAACCTGAGTATGGTGGAGGATACAAAACACAGTGGTTTCTGAGGTCTGAGTGAGAAAAAAAAATTTAAACAACAGAAGGGTTTAGGAAAAGCTTCAGAAAAAGAAGTAGGATTTTAACAGGTAAAGAAGGTTGAAAGGAGGATATTTTAAGCACATATCATTATCTAAGGTCCAGGTTGAGAAATTTCAAACAGGGAATTATGGGTGTTCTGTTTGAATAGATTTTCGAGTATTTTGAATGTATAATATAAACTAAGTTTGTAAGGAATGAGACAAGGAATAGTAGTAGATAGATAATGGGCTTGTGTAAGGCCTTGAATGCTAGGCTAAGGAATTTGAAAATCTATCAGTTAATGTATTGGTCTACTTGCCATCTAGGAGAGGGGGTGGGGGGGAAGGAGGAGAAAAGTTGGAATGGAAGGTTTTACAGGGGGTCAATCCTGAAAAATTACCCATGCATATATCTTGTAAATAAAATGCTATAATTAAACAAAAAAGAAAGAAAGAAAGAAAGAAAATCTATCAGTTAAGCAGTAGGGAGCTATTGAAAATTTTTGAACAGAGGGGGATATGGTTAAGTAGGTACCTAAATTTTTTTTCTTTCAATGGGTAGTCTTATGAAGGAAGGGTAAACAGGAAAAGAGGGAAAGAGTATGTTTATCTACAAAATGTCCCAAAAGACACAGGGACAGTGGAACAGCAGCTATTTGACAAGAGTTGCACATACCACAATTGAAAAACTAATGTTTAGTTGTCAAATATTAAAAAACTGATGTGTGCCTAAGATAAAGTGTATATTTCTCCAACAATACTGACTATGACTATTTCATAGATCTTAATACTTAGTGGATATTTATAGACTATTTCCTCTTTCTCCTCCCATGAAATACAACTAGTCCACAAAGTAACGCTTTAAAAATGGGAAGTAAAGATGATTATTGCAATGTACTTATGGACAGCTATTTTTGAATTTTGTTGGTTTGAAAGGAGCAAGCTTACTTAACATGGGTCACAGATGGGCCATATTGGACCAATGCTCTTCAATCTGTACCACTTAATAACTTAAAAAAAGTGTCAGTGTATCAAGCTTTGATGTCTAAAATTTCTATTTAATTCAGAAAATGCTTCCCCTCCCTTTTTCTCCATTGCCTTAAGAAAGCCAAGGAACACAAGTTTGTTGTTCTCAGATTTAACTTTAAAAAGAAAAAGGAACTGGGGCATTTTCTGTGTAAAGCTTTCATTCATCTGCAGAGCAGTCATTGATGTCAATCATTATGTAGCACTTGTTAAAAGTCCTAGCTGAATTCTGCCTAATTAAAAACATTTGCTTGAATTTTGCTAAGAACTCTACAGAAAGAATAGTCTCTATTTTAGTGAGAGATAGTTGATGTGATGGGAAATACATTGGATGAATTGAGGGAGATGTTGGATCAGAGTTCCCTTACTAGCTGTATATCATAGGTAAGTCCAAAGAATTAGAGCTGGCCCTGGGGAAAGAAGTGAGGAGACCTTAGACATCAATTAGTACAAGGGTCTGTTGTTTGTGAACTTGTTTTTTAAAGAATGAATATATATATACACATCTACAAATACACACACACAATATAGAGATATATACATATATACATATGTTTGTCTAGATAGATAGTTCTATCTTCCCCATCAAGACTTTCTCTATCACAGTTTTGCTCTCTTGTGGGTTAGAATAAGAAATTAAATGGATTTTTTTGGGGAGATTTGTGAAAGCCTCAGATGATATGCAAAGGCCAGCCAATGACAGAGAACCTATGTCCAAATAGTTAATCCAAATTTTACAATAAGGTATTGTATATACTCCATAAAAGAAAAAAAAAGATTTCTCTGTATAGAGGATCAAAAAATTTTATAGGGATTTTTCAGATCCCAGGGACAAGCTGGGATCTCTAAGCTCCTACAGATGTGCAAGGAAGAACTATATAGACAATACTCTTTCAACAGCTTTAGTTTCCTTAGTAATCCCATTTATTTTATATGATGTATTTGAAATCTTCTGAGAAGGGAAACTCCCAGGAGTTATTTTTAACTGGGCAGTATGACTGCCTAAAGGATCCATGACACAAAAAAGATTAAGGATACAGATGAGGAAATTGGGACTGAAGCAAGTACAACAATCACATAGGGTTGTTTCCTAGGGTCACACAGATAGTGGAAGAGCTACTATTTGAATCCCATATTCTGACTCTAAATCCAGAACTTTTTTTTACTACACCAGAAGCTCATCAGATTTAAATTTAATTTGTATTTATTAAGTGTATATAAAACTAACATTTATTAAATATAAACAACACACTATGCTGATTGGGGACTTAGAAAGACATTTGTTTCAAAGACAGTTTCTGTCCTTAAAGAATGTATATTCTACTGCCTCTGGGTCACTTACCTTCTCTGGCCTTCTCTTTCCTAAACTATAAAATGGAAGAGTAACACCACCTATGTCATAGGGTTGTGAGAATCACATGGGAAAATGTATGGGAAGAGCACTGTATACCTTAATGCTACATAAGTGGCCACTATGACCATTACCCATCTGTTTTGACCAACTGTGCTCAACTTTGAAAATAGGTTCTGGAAGTCCTTATGTTTAAAATATAAACCCTATCTGACCTAAAAATGCAGCTGATGGTAAGACACCCCAGCAATCCAAAGAAATACAGCAATATTTCTATGGATTGTTCCTTACATTTTGAGAAATATTCCTATGTGCTCCCATGATTTCTTTTAGGTATATCCCAATTTTTCTTTGGGCAGCTAAGTGGCACAAGGGATAGAGCACTAGGCCTGTATAATCAGGAAGACCTTAAATCTCACCTCAAAGATTTACTAGCTGTGTGACTCTAGGTCTTTAAGTCACTTAAATATGTTTGCCTCAGTTTCCTCATCTATAAAATGAGCTACAGAAGGAAATAGCAAACCATTTCAGTGTCTTTGTGAACAAAATCCCAAATGAGGTCATGAAAAGTTGGACATGACTGAAATAATTGAGCAACAACAAAAATAAAATTTCTCCTTGCCTCTGAGTCTGAGCTATTTTCCAGGACCAAATTATATTCAATCCACCCCACTCTGCCTGAGCATCAAGACATGTGCATTGTTTTAGAGACCTGGACAAGGGACCATTTTACAAAACCACTTATAATTAAGTTGGTTTATGTATAGAATCTCCAACTGCCAAAACTCTTGGTTGTTTGAGGGTCTGCTTCCAGAGCATAAATGGGTTGAATCTCCCAGAATTTAATTTCCAATCTCATCTTTTAAGAGGCCCAAGGAAAAAAGAACTAGGAAATTTAATTTCAGCTGGAATGAAGTGGACAAAGAGTTAGTGGTTTTTGAAACCCAGTTTTCTTCATAGATGAAGACAAACTTAAAATGAAAAGATGGTGAGTCCTTCAATATTAAATGCAGATCTAATCTTCTCGATTGGCTGTTGGCAGCAAATAACGAAGGGAATATGGACTTTGCTAGCATAACTGGAATGGTATTTTACTTAGGATTAACTGTTCCTGCCCAATGTTTTCTGTGCTATTGATGATAGAGGTGGTGGGAGGAATCACATGTTTTCTGTCTGTGACTTGGAGGTGTTTTTTAATGTGCTATATTCATTCAAACTGTATTTCCTTCATGAATTTGTTGTTTTTATTCACCAAATGCAAGCCCATAGGGTGAATTAAGGACCTATAAAAATTTCTCTGTATAATATTAATAGGAGACATTTATATAATGCTTCAAAACATTTGTAAACATTTACCTTCATTTGTGCATATAAATTTGGTCTTCAAAACAGCCCTTGGAAGTTGGTATTACAGGCATTATTAACCTCATTTTAGAGCTGAGAAAAGTGAATCTAAAGAGTTCATATAATCTGCTTGAGGTCATTCAGTTAGCATGTACTAATTTGATAGTGGGAGCTGAGCCATAATCAATGGAGGGAAATTGACCCTTACTCCCAAGGTACTGAACTGAGGGTGCACAATTTTAGCACATGCATTTTTCCAGCAAAAGCAAGGAGTTTAGCTTAGGTAGTGAGGATTGTTAGCTAAAATAGGAAACTATCAGATGATACATTGTTAATAACTACTGCTTCTTCCTACCATTTAACTGAATATGTCTTAATCATTCAATCAATTAATTACTAGTTTAGCATGCTCCAGGCATTGCCCTGACTACAATGCTATTAGTACAAAAAACGAAACAAATCCTACTTAGAAAGAGCTTGCTGTTCAAACTACAAGCACATTTTAAGTATTTAAAGAGGATAAATATGAGCAAATTTAAATATGAGGTAATTAGGGATAGGGAAGGGAGGCATGAGCTGTTGGTGGTATTAAGAAAGGCTTCTTGTAGAAGGCATCTTGAACTGGCTCTTGAGGGAGGAAAGGAACTCTAGGAAGAAAAATGGAGGAGGAACTTCATTTCAGTAATGGAAAAGGCCATGCAAAGACACAGGAATGGGAAATGGTACATTATGGGTGAAAATAGAAAAGAGGCCAGTTTGGCTAAATTGAAGAGTGTAGGCAGGGAAGTGATGTCTAGTGAAAAAAAAATGGTTGGGGCCAGGTTACAAAGAGCACGTAATGTTTGGGCTAGTTTTCTGGAGGACCTGGGGACCAGCCTTGATCTTAGTGCAGGAGGCAGGAGAGCCATCAGGAGGATGGTCAAAAATGGAATGTCTCATTTCCAGTCCTTTCAGCCCTTATATACCCTAGTACACTTACATCATTACAGCATACTGAATATGTGTGAACTAGAGAAGAATTGCATCACCATTCTAAGTACTAAGTATATGTGAACTAGAGAACCATCATCTCATCAATTCCACTGAGTTACACTTGTTTCAAGTATACTTCTCCAGAGTTCTGGCCCTTTACATCTCCCGCTTTCTTTTGTTTTAGTACACAGGTGGTCAAGCCCTCCCCGACTTCTCAGGAAGGGAGGTGAAAACAGCAAAAAAGGAGGTGATCACGCCCTCCCTGATTTCTCAAGAAGGTGAGAACACCAAACTAGATATTGTTAGCAGGTGTCCTCTGGATTCTTACTTGAAACAGGTATACACAAATCCATCAGCATGGAAGATATTACACAAGCACATAGTAACATAACACAGGCTAGTAGTGATATAACAAAAACATGAATCAACATGAAGAATTATACATGTCCATAAGTCCTAGAATAGTCCAAAACCAATTGTCTGTTACTTCATGTGTCAGGGAATCATTATTCCTGCAGATTTTGAAGTCCTGCAACAGTGTCATCAATGTCAGGGAATGTTGGGAACACAATATGTAACTTTGCTTTACCTCTGGTAGACCTTTCCTGAGAATTGGATGGGAGAGAAGTGGAGGTAGAAATGGCATGATTTAGAAATTAATTTGTATGTGAGGTGAACACAAGTTGAAAATAATACTGAAATTATAAACCTGGAAGATATGAAGAAAGGTGGGTCCTTTGACCAAAAAAAATTTTTGGAATAGGAGGTAGTTGAAGGAGAAATATGACCAGGATTGAGTTTGAGATGGTTCCTCGACATCTGGATTGAAATATAATTTGGAAATAGAAGTTTCTGTTAAATGATGAGGTCAGAAACTAGATTGTAGAGGGTTTAAAAGTAAATGAGGAGAAAGAAGGGAAGATACTTGGTATGGACAGCTTTTTTCCAAGGAGTTTGCTTGAGAAAGGAGGGGAGAATAGGATGAAGGCTTGAGGGAATGGTAAAATCTAGGGAAAGCTTTTTTTAATGTTGAAGGGAAATTGGGGTTTTTGAAGATAGTAGACAAGGAACCATTAAAAGAGCCTGAGGTTTAAGGGAAAGGAGGAGTGTTTAGAGATCAAGAGAAAGAGAGAAGGGGTTTAAATTACATAGTCTCAGTTTTCTCTGAAAAGTAATGAATGCTGAATTCTTACTTTGTTTCTGATTTCTCCACAAAAAAGCATGACCTTTACACTGGAAATGACAGACCAAAAATAACTATCAGGGAATTGATACACAAGATAAGTGAGGAGCACTTAGCTGTGCTTGATGAATTCAAATCACCCAGCCCAGATGAACTATATCCTTCAGTCACAAAAGAAGTTGCAGATGTGATTGCTAAGGTACTGTCAGTGATGTCTGAAAGGTCATGGAAAATGAGAGAGTACCATAAGATTGGAGGATTTCCTTGTTTTCATTCTTTTTAAAAAATATTTATTTTATTTGAAAAAGAAAAGAGTAAGAAAAACAGAAAAGAAATACAAAACAAAATAAAGCAAAAGATAACACTATCACATACCTAACAGGAAAGATTCAAAATATATGATAACAAATTACCAGATCAAGAAAGTATATATAATAGTAGAAGAAATTATATTCATGAATGTCCATTTCTTTTTCTTTACTTCTTTGTAAATTGTTCTTTGGTTCATGGCCGTGCACCTTATTTATTTTATTTTTTTCCCCCATTTCATCTCCCTCCCTCACCTCCAAGCAAGCTGAAGAAAAGATATATTTATGTATACATGTGAATGTATGTATGTATGTATATATATATATATATATATATATATATATATATATATATATACACACACATACCTACACAGTCACACCCATATCCCACACACACATATACAGATACATCTTTCCTATCACTGCTGCCTCTTTAATTAAATTTTGCTCCATAACTTGCCTTGCTATTACTTAACCTCCTCCCACCCAAGGATTTCTTCCTTGTCTTCTTCCTTCACCCTTTGCTTCCCCATCTGCCCATTCCTCCCCTTTCTCACTATTTCTTTATAGATTTTAGAAGTTACTATGCTTTTCATGGTATATGAATACCTATTGTGACCTATTGAATCCATTCCCAATGTGGGTAGATTTTCAGAACTACAAGCCTTCTACTCACCTCTAATGTCTATTTTTATCTTTACTCTAACAATCTTTCTTTTGAATTACCCTATTGTTGATGTGAATCTTAAACATATAATATACACATATGTATGTATATAAAAAAACAAAAATACTTTGTCCATATTTAAAGTTTGTCCAAATTAAGTTTTTTAAAATTGATCTTTCATATTGGCTTTTATATGTTAGATTTTTTGTTTGAGTTTGGATGATAGAAAGTCCTAAAAATCTACAAGTTCACTGAATGTCTATTTTTTTATTCAAAATTATAGATAATTTTGCTGAATATGATATTTTTGGCCACAGGCCTAGCTTTTTTGATTTTAAGTAGATATGATTCCAGGACCCGTGATCTTTTATTGTAGCTGCTGATTAAGTCTTGTACAATTTTTAATTGTATTTCCATGTGTTTAAATTTCTTTTTTCTTGTTTCTTTCAAATTTTTCTCTTTGATCTGAGAAATCAGATATGGTAATTTGGCAATAATATTTCTATATGTTTTCTATAAAAAATCTCTTTGAGATGGTGATAGGTGGATTTTTTTTTTTTTATTTCTACTTTCACCTCATGTTGTATCACTCCAGGTCACTTTTCTTGGATTACTTCCTGCATTATTGTATGAAAGTTCTCTTTTTGGTCAGAACTTTCTGGCAATCCAATTATCCTTACATTTTTCTCTCCTTAATCTGTTCTCTAGATCTGTCATTTTTTTTACAAGATGTTTTTTTATATTATGATCTATTTTCTCATTTTTTATCATCTAATTTATTATTTCTTGGTCTCTCAGCTTCACTAGCTTCCCCTTCCCAATTCTAATTTTCAAAGAATTATTTTCATCTTTGAGACTCTCTTCCTCCTTTTCTAGTTGGTTAACTTTTTTCCCCCCATGATCTTCCTGTTTTTCTTGGATGATTTTTCTTTTTCTTTTTAGTTTTTCCTCAGTCTCTCTCATTTGATTTTTAAATTATTTTTAAGGTTCTTCTATAAATTTTGCAGGAAGCCACTTCACTTTGCTCTTTGGGGTAGACTTTTTTTCTTATTGAAGTGTCCTTCTCTGAAGATGAATCCTGGTCTTCCCTAATCCCCAAATATATTTCAATGGTGGTGTTCTTTCTTCTTTGTCAGTTTTTTTTTTTTAAATAAGAGGTATTACTGTAACACATTTATTATATATGGGATTGCCTGTCATCTAGGGGAGGGAGTAGAAGGAGGGAGAGGAAAATTTGGAAAAGTGAATACAAGGGATAATGTTGTAAAAAAAATTACCCATGCATATGTACTGTCAAAAAAACTACAATTATAAAATTAATAAATTTAAAAAAATAAAAATAAAATGAAACAAAGGAATCAAATAAATAAATAAATAAATAAATAAATAAATAAGAGGTATTAGTGTAAGCATCTCTAATTGTGGGGTGGTGGTGATAGTGTCTCAAGCTTCCCTTCAGCTCTCCACTCTGTTCCAACAGCTCCACCCTCCTGCAAGTTCCCACAGCCCTACTAAGGCTCCAGCCATACCAAACCAACTGAGAGGTCCCCACTTGGGGTTTCTGCGGAGCTTGCTTGGAGGTGTTTGAATTTCAGACAGGTTAATCCTCTGCCAGAGATCCTTCTTCAGATCTTCTTAGGTTGTATCAGGAGGACCTCCAGCTCTGTTCCAAATCTTTCTGGTTTTTCACAAGTCTATGTTCACCCCGAGGTGCAAATTTCTTCTATTTGGGGGGGAAATTGGGAGAGCTTGAAATTTACCAACCTCCTCTACCATCTTTCCCGAATCCTCTCGCTCCCTCACTTCTTTGTTTTCAAAAAAATAAAAATAAAAAAGGAAAAATAACAGTCTACAGACTGTATAACTATATAAACTATGGATTTGACTTTGATTTCTGGGAAAATTCTAGAATGAATCCTTTAGGAGATGATTGTGAAAATGCAGTTATTTCCATACCATCCTGTTGGGAGAGTGAGAATAATGAAGAAACAGAATGCTCCCAAATTTATATTACTTATGCCCTCTTCCCCTGGAAAATTCATCCATCCTTTGTCATGCTAACCTCCTTTTGCCATGTTGAGTTTCTTTTGAGGCTTCTACTTTGAGAAAGGGCCCAGGTTGATCAAGCTTCATTTTCCTCTTGACTGTGTTTTGGACTATCTGGACTTCAATACTATACATTTCTGTAGAGTCGATTTGCTACCCATGTCCACCACTCATTTTCAATTTTCTTTTGCTCTTTTATGCATCAATTTCCCCCACTGTATATAAGCTTTTTCAGGATAAGGACTGTTTCTTTTTCCTCTTATATTTGTATTTTAAGACCTATTATAGTGCTTGGCACATAGTAAGCACAAAGTAAATGCTTATCACCTTGTCTTGAACACCTATTTAGAAAGAGAAGTTGGGATCAAAAGGAGTCTTATGATTTTGTTAAGAAAAGGCCATTCCAGATTAACTTATTGTCCTTTCTCTCTCTCTCTCTCTCTCTCTCTCTCTCTCTCTCTCTCTCTCTCTCTCTCTCTCTCTCTCTCTCTCTCTCTCTCTCTCTTTTTTAGAGCTTTTTATTTACAAAATATATGCATGAGTAATTTTTTCAACAATGACCCTTATAAAACTTTCTGTTCCAAATTTTTCCCTCCTTCTCTCTATCCCCTCCCCTAGATGGCAGGTAGTCCAATACATGTTAAATATGTTAAAATATATGTTAAATCCAATATATATATTTATACAGTTATCTTGCTGCACAGAAAAAATCAGATCTAGAAAGAAAAAAATCTGAGAAGGAAAACAAAATGAAAGCAAACATCAACAGAAAGCGTGAAAATGCCATGTTGTGGTCCACACAGTTCCCACAGGCCTCTTTCTGGGTGTATATGGCTTTCATCAACACCGAACAATTGGAACTGATTTGGTTCATCTCATTGTTGACAAGAGCCACGTCCATCAAAATTGATCATCATATAGACTTGTTGTTGCCGTGTATAATGATCTCCTGGTTTTGCTCATTTCACTCAGCATCAGTTCATGTAAGTCTCTCCAGGCCTTTCTGAAATCATCCTGCTGGTCATTTCTTACAGAACAACAATATTCCATAACATTCCTGTACCACAATTTATTCATCCATTCTCCAATTGATGGACATCCATTTAATTTCCAGTTTCTGGCCACTACAAAAAGGTTTGCCACAAACATTTTGGCACATACAGGTCCCTTTCCCTTCTTTAAGATCTTTTTGGGATCTAAGCCCAAAAGTAATGCTGCTGGATCAAATGGTATGCACCATTTGATAACTTTTTGAGCATAGTTCCAAATCACTCTCCAGGATCTGTTCACAACTCCACCAGTGTCCCAGTTTTCCCACATCCCCTCCAACATTCATCATTATTTGTTCCTGTCATCTTAGCCAATCTGACAGGTGTGTAGTGGTATCTCAGAGTTGCCTTAATTTGCATTTCTCTGATCAATAGTGATTTGGAACACTCTTTTATATGAGTGGAAATAGTTTCAATTTCTTCATCTGAAAATTGTCTATTCATATCCTTTGACCATTTATCAATTGAAGAATGGCTTGAACTTCATGTCCTTTTGGGAAAAGATTACCAAATTAGTAGATAAGGGAATACTATGCATATCTTTCATTTATATTTTAGAAAAGTTTTTGATAAAGATAGAGAGATATGGATTACAGTTAGGTAAAAATGCAGTCAAATTGATTCAGAATTGGATTCGAATTCAGCCTGGATCCAGAATTGGTTTAAGATCTCAAGGTCAATGTGATAGAAAGTCTCCAAAAGTGTTCCCTAAGGATGTGTGTTTGGTTGTGTGCTTTGTTGTTGTTGTTCTTATCATTTTTATCAATGATTTGGAAAAAGGAATAGATACATGGTCATTAAGTTTGCAGATGACAAAAAATGGGGAGGCAAGTTCATGTGCTAGATGACAAAGTTAGAATCCAAAAGAATTTTTATTTTATTTGAAAAAAAAAAAACAGAGTAAGAAAAAAAAGAAAAATAGAAAAGGAATACAAAACAAAATAAAGGAAAATAAGATAGAATTGTCAATTGCTCCACAGAACATCAAGTATTCAAAATATATAACAATAAATTATCAGCTCAAGATGTCACCATAGTTTGTCCTAGTATTCCTCCCCATCACTTTTTCAATGACCCAATCTATGTAACAGATAGTATTTTTAAAGAGGAAAAATGAGCATAAATAATCAATACATTAAAAAGTCTAAAAATATTTATAATGTGCAGTAATTGTAGATCTCCCACCTCTGTAAAGGGATGAGGTAGAAATGTTTTCTCATAACTCTTATTTCAAATCACATTTGTACTTAATAATTTTTCAACAGCCACTTTTGTTTATTTGTGTTTTTTCTGGTTCTTTTTGTTTTTATTGTTGTAGTCATTGTATTTACTGTTTTGTTGATTCTACTCACACCACTCTGTGTCGGTTCATATAGAACTTTCCACGTTTCTCTGTATATATCACATTCATTATTTCATATAGCATAGTAATATTCAATGACATAAATGTACCAAAATTTGTTTTGCCATTCCTTAATATTGGGGTACATGCTTTATAATATCTTGCTGTCATTAATAGCCAGGGGCTCAAGAGCATTTTAACAGGTAGAATATTCAATTTAATCTAATAAGATAAAATTCATTAAGCATTAGTATAGAGTTTTACATGTGAGTATACACATTTAAAAGGATAAATAGCAATTATTCTGTAAAAAGGTCTTGTGATTTTAATTGATAACAATCTAAAAATTACAATGCTATACGATAGCAAAAAATCCTAATTTAAGGGCAGCTAGGTGGTGCAGTGGATAAAACGCCAGCCCTGAAGTCAGGAGGACCTGAGTTCAAATTTGGCCTCAGACATTTAACACTTTCTGGCTGTGTGACCCTGGGCAAGTCACTTAACCCTACTTGCCTCAAAAAAAAAATAAATAAAAATAAAAAAGAACTCTAATGTGAACTTGGACTGTTAAGAGTGGATATAACTTGAAGGAAAAAGGAAGACAATAGTTCTACTCTACTTTGCCTTCATAAAACACCAGTTCTGGACATCACACTTGAAAAAGTTATTAAATTTCCTGTATCTTTTGACCCAACAATACCACTGCTTGGTCCATTCCAAAGATCTTTAGGGAAAAAGGAATAATATTCTAAAATATTTATAGCAGCTCTCTTTCTGGTGGTTAAGAACTAGACATTGCAGGGATGCCTGTTTATTGAGGAACAGCTAAAGAAGTTGTGGTATATCATCATGATGGAATAGTACTGTGTTATAAGAAATGAGGAGCTCATTGGTTTTAGAAAAAAACAAACATTGATAGATTTTCATGAAATAATGAAGAGCAAAGTGAGCAGAACCAAGAGAACATTATATAAAGCAATATGTTTAAAGAACAAATTTGAATTAAAAAATCATTTTGGCTATTATAAATACCCAAATTAACTACAAAGGGAACATGAAGGAATATACTATATATATCTAGAGAAAGAATTAATAGAAGAATGTGTAGAATAACTTTACTTCTACGTACATAATAGAATTGCCATCTCATGTGTAGTCATCTTTTAAAAAATATGCTATGTTATGGAAATGGTTATTTTATTCCATAAATTAAAAAAACCTTTTTTTTTTTCCAAAGGAAAGTAAAAAGCTATAGATTGTCACAGTGAGGGTAACCATGATTTTGAAAGATCTTGAATGCATGTTATGTAAGGATTGTTTGAAGAAACCAGGCATGTTTAGCATGAAATAAAGAAGAGTAAATCTAGGCAAACATGATAATTTCTTCAAGTATTTGAAGGTTTGTCATGGAAAGGTAGGATTAGTCTTGTTCCATTTGGACCCAGAGGGAAGAAATGAAAACAGTTGTCTTAGTTGAAAAGAGATCAGTCTAGGGCTGATTTCAGGAAAAGCCCATATAATCAGAACTGTCTAAAAGTACAATGGGCTGCCCTGAGAGGTGGTGGGTTCTCCCTCGTTTAGGTCTTCAAGCAGAAGTTAAATGAAAGTTTATTGGGTATATTATAGTAGGTATTCCTTTCATCTATAGATTAGATAAGAGAGCCTCTGAGGTCCCTTCAAATTCAAATTCTGTGCTGCTGTGAACACTATAAGTTCTGCTTCCAGGAGGGATTCATGCCCAGATCTTAGCAGTCTCCAAAACTAGTAATTCATCCATTGCATAGAGACTCAGTTACAGGAAGAAAATTATAGGAGTTTGGGATCAGTAAAATATGTTTCATTTATTTTTGTGACTACCCAGATAATGAGACTCTTGATATGAACTAAGTATATGTTCCAGCAACATGTATGTGAGACAGTGAAGCTATATGTTTTTCAAAACTTGGTGTGAGTGGATACGGTGGAAAACAGGCACATGAGTGACACAGATTGAACTATATAATCATGTTGGAAAACCATCTATATGTTGCATAGTCATCGGAATGATATCTTTGCTAATAAACAAGGTATGGAGTTGATCTACCTCATAAAAATGTTGCAATGATATAACAGGACAATATGAATATGGATGGCTCACCTTATACACTACTAAGTGTTGAACAAAGGTCTGAGTTACCCAGCAATGTAAGACAATGAAGGAATTCCATCTCTTAAGGAGATGTGACAATCCCAGCAGCAGAAGATATTGTCTTTGAGATTCCTCTGTCATTTTGAGATAAGACAAATATGAAAAAATTCCTTCTTAGTTGAAGTCTTAAAGTATAGACAGTCATTATTGAACTGGGCTTTTAAACTTCTATTAAATTTCATTTGTGCACAATACTTTTCTTTTTGTTTATTTTATTATTATATCTTTTTATTTACAAGACATATGCATGAGTAATTTTTCAACATTGACCCTTGCAAAACCTTCTGTTCCAACTTCTCCCCTCCTTCCCTTCCCCCCTCTCCCAGATGGCAGGTAGTCCAATACATGTTAAAGTATATGTTAAATCCAATATATGTATACACATCTATATAATTATCTTCCTGCACAAGAAAAATCAGATCTAGAAAGAAAGTAAAAGAAAAAAAACCTGAGAAGGAAAACAAAAAATGCAATCAAACAAGAACAGAAAGAGTAAAAATGCTATGTTGTGGTCCACTCTCATTTCCCATAGTTCTCTCTCTGGGTATAACTGATTCTTTTCATTACCGAACAATTGGAAATGCTTTGAATCATCTCATTGTTGAAGAAAGCCATGTCCATCATAGTTGATCATTGTATAATCTTGTTGCTGGTGCACAATACTTTTCAAAAATGAAGATAGAAAACCATGTAAATTGAAAGGTAGGCATATTTCTAGAAGCAGAAGTGATGCTGAAAAAGAGATCCAATTGTTCTATTGCTCTATTCTGTCATTAGTTTGCTCTGTTGATGCTTGTGAATAATTTATTTTGGAATATTTGTATAGTCAAAAGTATAATTAGTGATGATTAATAGGTATGTCCTAGGACACGGTAGTTCATCAGTCTTCATGTTTTAAAAGCCTGCATCTTCAGAAGGAAAATGGACTTGGCCATTAACTTTTGGCAAGATGAGGCTGACCCAGGAAAGATCTGCAACGAATGGAAACAACAAACACATTCAGTGCTTATAGAATATTCATCAATACATTCAAATGCATTATTATACACCTAATTTGTGAGGGCACTGTGCTGGGGTTAAGGATAGATACAATGCTCTAATAAGAAATGTTCTCTGTCCTCATGGAGGTTACTATGGGACTTATCACCATGCTAGGTCTTAAGGAGATATAGGATTTTAAAAACTCTCTCATCCCACAGTTGTCAGAGTAAAACATACTAGAGTTAAAAAATATTAAAGAAACATCTAAGTAACAGTATAAGGAGGTATATATTTAAGTGCCAAAATAAGGGATTAAGGTTATATAGATGAGGAGATTCAAAGGAGGATTGGCTATGATAGATGGGAAAGGCTTCCTGGAGGAGAGATATGGCTTAATATTCTAAACTTTGATGAAAAGAAAAAGAAGCAACTTTATTTTTCTAATGTACTTATTTCCCTTGGGGAGTAATTAGAGAATAAATTGGCATCAAAGTTTTGAAATGCTCCAAATTTCTAAAATGAAAGCATAATTGACTGTGGAATGAATATATACAAATGTTGGAAAACAAAATACAATTAGGCATTGTTATAGATTGTGCCCTTTTTTCCCTATTACTATAGTATAGAATGTCTCTTGGAACTTTTCATATTCCTTGCTTTATGAATTTTCATAAACTATAACTCAGAACAGTCCTCTGATGAGCCTTTTTGAAATGATTAGAGCTCGGTAATTTAGGTGCCCACTTGATTTGACAGCTTCCAAGTCTGAATGGGCCACAGATTTGGGGATTCATAAATTAGCACATTCTCAGTCCTTCTGTTTCTTCATCCGGTGCTTTGGCTTTGTTTTGAAAGACCTGTAATAGGACCAATTTGTCAAACTTATGGCATGTCTTAAGCACAGCAGTATCTCCCCAAACACTGACTGGCATCAATGTTTTGAAAAAATACACCTTTAAAAATAACAGTTCTCTATAGAGCTGGAGTAGAAGCCTATTCTCTAAAATTTCTTAGCACTTATGTTGGAAAACAAGTGCTTGGTGGGTTATTCTCATTCCTTAGTCTCTTCTTTCTGTAATTTTGGGATATGTCAGGTGTGTGTAATGATAAATTGGAGAGAGGGAAGGAGAGGCAATTAGTGAGAGCTTCATTGTATATAGGTAGGAGACAATAGTGCCCAGACTAATGAATGTGCATATGACTACTATAGCCATGACATCAAGGAGCTAAGAGAAATGTGGCTAGTACCTCTTGTGACAGGTGTGAATATCCCATTACCAAATCCTACATTGCCACTTTTATCAACCTTGCATTTCATTTTTTAAAATGACTGTGATGATATTATCTCTCCTATTTTTTAGGACAAGTGAATAAATGAATTGATATAGCAGTATATACCCATGTATTCTTGTTTGTAGCAACATGTTGCTCTTGGTTCCGTGACCATGAAGGAAGATGTAATAACTCAGAACAATGAAATGGGAATATGATTGATTTTTCTAGCTCAGAGCTAGGGGAGAGAGTCCAGAGGAAGATGATCAAGATGGTGAAGAGTATGAAGAAGCTCATTTATGGTCTGTTCAATTTATTTTTCCAAATAGATCTATTTAGGTATTCTATTTCTTCATCTAATCTAGACAATTTACATTTCTGTAAATATTCTTCCATTTTATGTAAGCTATTAAATTTTTTGGCACGTAATTGGGCAAAATAACTTTATAATTTTTTAATTTCATCTTTGTTAGTGTTATATTTATCTTTATTTTTCATACTTGTGATTTGGTTTTCTCTTTTTTTAAAAAAATTAATCAATGATTTAT
This sequence comes from Sminthopsis crassicaudata, assembly GCF_048593235.1. Classification (NCBI taxonomy): domain Eukaryota; kingdom Metazoa; phylum Chordata; class Mammalia; order Dasyuromorphia; family Dasyuridae; genus Sminthopsis; species Sminthopsis crassicaudata. The sequence goes on from NC_133617.1 coordinate 587,751,464, forward strand.
CTATTTTATTGTCCCCTTCCCCATAAAACTAACTCTTTTTTTTAAAAATCAATTTGGTGTTTTATGTTACATTCAAATCTTTAATTTTTAAGATTTCCAATTTAGTGTTTAATTGGGGATTTTAAGTTTGTTATTTTTCTAGTTTTTTTTTTAATTGCATATCCAATTCATTAGTCTGCTTTCTCTATTTTATTGATGTAAACATTTAGATACTAATTTTCCTTTGATTACTCTTCTTGCTGATTCCATAGCTTTTAATATGTTGTTTCATTATTGTCATTTTCTTTAATAAAATTATTGACTGTTTCTGTTTTGTTCTTAAGCCCACTCATTCTTTGAGATTAGGTTATTTAATATCTAATTAGTTTATAATTGGCATATCTGTGATCTCATTAAATATAATTTTTATTGTATTATGATCTGAAAAGGATACTGTTATGTGAATCAAGGGACTTTTGTGAGGAAGAATAGTTAATATTGTCAATATTTGCTTCCAGAAGAAAGACTTAGGCTTCCAATTGTTCAGTAATGTAGAGAATCAGTTACACCCAGAGAAAGAACTATGGGAAATGAGTGTGGAGCACAACATAGCATTTCCATTCTTTCTGTTATAATTTGCTTGCATTTTTGTATTTCTTCTGTTTTTTTTTACCTTCTTTCTAGATTCAATCCTTCTCATGCAGCAAGATAATTGTATAAATATGTATACATATATTGTATTTAACATATTTAACATGCATCGGACTACCTGCCATCTAGGGGAGGGGGTTGGGAGAAGGAGAAAAGTTGGAACAGATTTTGCAAGGGTCAATGTTGAAAAATTATCCATGCATTTGTTTTTTAAATAAAAAGCTATTTTAAAAAGAATCTTTCCCTCCTAGATGGATTCTTTGTATTGGCAAACTAGACCATCTTTTGTCCCAATTCTTATCTGGTCCTTAATCATTAAATAGGTCTTGCCACAAACAGAAACCTTAGTTTAAATAGAACAAGGTCATGCACTGCATCACTGGCCATCACCAGTCATCTTGACTTTTGTTTTGCCCCTGATCTCTGATAACTCTGGAAGAATGAGGCTCATGACTTTGGGTAGCCCTGGCTCACTTAAACCCAATTCACTGACAGCAAGTCAAGACATCCTCCTTTTGACTTCACTGATTCTCTTTGAGAATGAAGGACAAATAACAGGAACAGTAAAAACAATAGCTATTAGTCCAATATTATATCTGCCAGCCCTAAGTTTAGTTGGTGAGTTGGAGATTAATAATAGTGCATAAACTCTGTTAGCTAGTTTAGTTGAGGAAGAGAGGAGTCATTGGTGACATGCATGGGCTTCTAAAGATTAGAGTTCTTTGTGGCAAAAACAAAACAGAAGAATGTTTATTAAAGGCTGAACTAGTGAGAATAAAGGCACAGTTTTTGGAATTGCATAGGAGATTTCAAAATCTGAAATCACATGGCAAAAATGTGTACAAAAACTAGAATAGAAATATGATAGTGGTGCATATGACAAGCATATGTCAAGTTCATTCATTCCATCATTTAGGGGAAAGGGGAAATGCTTTGACTTTGTACTCAGTAGACAGTCAACTACTATTCTCCATGGACAATCAACTACAGAAACTGCTAGAGAGAAAAGCAATATAATCTGAGGCAACAAAAGCAGTAGATTAGATGGATCACAGGAGACAGGGTATAGTGTACCCCCAAGAACTGTTTTTAAGAACAAACAAAAGTAACCCAATTTATATCAGTTGCTGCACAAAGTAAGCCATTTTATAATGATTTCTAAGGTATCAAGAATAATCTAATTAGGGAAAACTCATATTAGCTTGGGCAGCTAGGTGGTGCAGGAAAGCATTAGGCATGGAGTCAGGAGAACCTGAATTCAAAGCCAGTCTCAAGCACTTACTGTATGACCCTGGGCAAGTCACTTAACTTTGTTTGCCTCAGTTTTTCTGTAAAATGATCTGGGGAAGGAAATGACAAACTACAATATCTCTGCAAATAAAACTCCAAATGGGGTCACAGAGAATCAGACACAATTGAAATGACTCAAAAACAGCAAGAGCAGCCAAGATTCAGGACAACTCCACAGGTGTGGACACATACTAGTAAAAGACTCCCAATGACATCAAGGGTCAGTGGTTAAGATCCTACAGAAAACCTGTTGAGGAATAGAAAAGTATTCAAAGCAATTCTACTAGGAAAAGCCAAATATCAAGAGGTACTTTGATTAAAGAAGACCACCAAAAGAAAACTAATTTACTGTATGGACACAAGAATGCTATATGTTCCCAATAGAAGAATACCCAATTGATATGCCAAAAGGGGAAGTACAAGAAAGAAAAATAAATATGAAACTGAACTCATTTAATTTAACACATACACATTTTTTTAAAATCGTAACAAATTGCTCTATTTCTACCTTCTTTTGCATTTATTTTTTGTTTCATGCTCTGCATTTATTTTCTAATAGTTTTTTACTTTTAAAAATACATGCAAAGATAGTTTTCAATATTCACTCTTGAAAAACCCTGTGTTCCATATTTTTCTCCCTCCCTCTCCTAAACAGCAAATAATCCATTATAAATTAAACATGTACAATTTTTCTAAACATATTTCTGCACTTATCATGCTGTACAAGAAAAATCAGGTCAAAAAGTTAAAAAAGGGAGAAAAATAAGCATTCAAACAACAACAAAACCTAAAAAGGTGAAAATACTATGTTGTGATCCATATTCAGTTTAGTCAGTGAGTTGGAGAGTAGTAATCTTTTATAAACTCTGTTAGCTAGTTTAGTTTAGGAAGAGAGGAGTCATTGGTGACATGCATGGGCTTCTAAGGATTAGAGTTTTTTGTGGCAAAAACAAAACAGAAGAATGATTATTAAAGGCTGAACTAGTGAGAAATTTGAAAATCTTAAAAGCACAGTTTTTGGAATTGCATAGGAGATTTCAAAACCTAAACTCACATGGCAAAAATGTGTGCTTTTCCCCCTCTTTTTCTTCCTTTCTTTTTGCAGTTCAGGTCTCCTCTCCTTCATCTTCTCTCCATGCTGGTAGAAGAAAAAAGAAAAACAAATTCATTATAACAAATATGCACAGTCATAGGTACAGGGTAAGTAGTGGGTTGACTACACTATATAATCACAGAAGAACTTCAAAGAAGTTCAAAGAAGGATGTCGTCAGAAAAATGCATAACAGATAAAGAAGAAAAAGGACTGGTTATATGACAAGGGCAAGGGATGATGTGGATAGCCCAAGTATTCCACCTAGAGCTATCAGGAAAAAGCTGGGAAGACCTCTTTCATGTTGTCTAAAGGTTTTCTAGAAAACTTATAGAAGAACATGAACAAAGCATGAATAGATTGTAATCTCTCTCTCTGAGGGGTATCCATATTGATAAAACTGGAGATTCATTTGAGTAAATAAATTTTTACATAACATGATATATTGGTAATGCGTGTTAAATGCATTAAAAATTCAATTTTCTGTAATAAAATTCATAAAACCTCTTTTTAAAGTGGGAATCTTGAGTGTAAACTGTTTGCACTATTGCCTTTCTACCCAGATTACTTTTACCTTCAGAATCGAATTCTTACTGTGCAACAAGAAATTTGGTTTTACACACATATATTGTATCAAGGATATATTGTAACATATTTAACATGTATGGGATTGCCTGTCATCTAGGGGAGGGAGTAGAGGGAGGGAGGGGGAAATTTGGAAAAGTGAATACAAGGGATAATGTTGTAAAAAAAAATACCCACGCATATATACTGTCAAAAATTATAATTATAAAATTAATAAAAAAAATAAAGTGGGAATCTTAAGATTTACTATGGGAACAATGCCTGAACACCTGGCTGCAGTCATTGTCTTAGTGAACTTTCCTTACATGTTTTTTTTTTTTTTTATTAGTCAGGAGTTTTCTATTAGAACATGATGACTGAGGCTTAAAAAACAAAAGGCACCAACAAAACTAAAAGAAGAAACCCTTTAAAAAACGATCTATCACAATTTTTAAAAATGATTTAAAGAATGGGCCTATCTGTGGCTACTTCAGATTTTAAATGAGATAGTTTTATGACATCTCTCAAGTTGAATCTGGAAAATATTAGGAATAAGGACACTTTCAAATCTAACACAACAAAGAAAAAATCAATAATAGAGCAATTTCCTTATGATTTTGAATATCCATCTTTTTCATCTATTACCATTTTTTAAGATCTTTGATTGAAAAATATCTTTTCAAATGGCCTTGCAAAAGTTCTGCTGGCAGTTATAAGAACAGATAAAGTTTGAAATTGCAGTAGCTTGTAACAACTTGTCAATTTGTTCAACTTGTAACAACTCTACAAGGGAATATAAGTGGTTTGGGGATTCAGTACACTGCTGTGACAAGGTAACAGTGATTAGAGTGCTGGGTCTCAGATCAGGAAGATCTGGCCTCAAACATGCTACTACCTCTGGGGGCCTGGGTGAGTTATTTAACTACTGTTTTCTCCAATTTTCTCTCTTCTAGGGCTATTCTGAAGCTCAAGTAAGAAAATAATTGTAAAACATTTTGTGCAGTGCTTGGCACATTATTATTATTATTTCTAAATTAATAGGATCTAAAAGCATGTGAATGAATGCAATTTGATAAAAATAGATAAAACATTCTACTTCACAGGGTCTTTGCTTAAAAAATTTGATAAAAAGACCTTATCAATTCCCTGAACTATAATCCAATAACATAATTAACCACTTTATCTCAGTTCCCTCCTTGATCTGAGGGACCTGAGTCAGCTGCAGGTCAGAAATGATTGGCACGCAACCTGATTCACTTTACCAAAGAGATGGTTGAGGGATTGAATGCTGGATTTGGAATCAGGAAGACATGACTTAAACTGCCTCAGATGCTTACTAGCTGTGTGACTAGGCAAATCATTTAACATCTCAACTTTATTTTCCTCCCTTCTAAAGTTGGGGTAATAATAATAGCAACTACTTTATGAGTTTGCGGTATCAAAATAAGATGAAATATCTATCGTAAATAAATATATGTTTATAATAATATAATTATAATGTATTTAAGTTATATAAATATATAATATAAACTAATTTATATATAATGCTTTATAAATCTTGAGAATAAATATTCAAATGGTTAGCTGTTATTAATATCATTATCTTTTTTTAACTTAATAGTGTTTTTTTTCCAATTATATGTAAAGATAGTTTCCTTCATTTATTTTTGTAAGATTTTGAGTTTCAAAAGCACTAAGAATATAGAGACAAAAAAGGAAACAGTCATCCACTTTCTCCAAGAGCTTCCATTTTACTGATGGGTTCATGTATACTATGGTATAAACTAATATGATGTAATTGAGTTCAAGAAGTTAAGAGTGATCTGATTGATTGGGGAATTAATCTTATTAAATGCCCAAATTTTCCCTAGTTAAAGTAAAAAAATAAATAAATAAATAGATAAACAAATAAATAAATAAATAAATGAACAAACAAACAAATAAATAAATAAATAAGCAAGCAAGCAAATAAATAAATGAATGAATGAATGAATAAATAAATAAACAAACAAACAAACAAACAAACAAACAAACGAATGAATGACAAACAATAAAAAAAAATAAATCTTATGAACCAAAAAAAAAAAAAAAAAAAAGAAGAAGAAGTTAAGAGTGCTAATAACATGTGTAGTGGTAGAAATGAAGGGAATCAGTTGTTTTCTAAAGCTTGAATTTATCTGTGATTTGTTAAATTGTGATTGGATGGAGCTCTATGGCAGCATCCATTAATCAATGTCTTTACTAGGTAAATAAATCTCATAAATAATTGGATAAAGCTTGAAATTCCACGCTTTATTGTTTTCCTAGACTTCTTTGGTCATTTGAACACATAGAAGATAAGCCAGTGATGTACCTGAAAGATCTCTTATTCTTTTTACCTAAGAGCTTATTTTTATCAGATGTGTTGAATACAGAAAATACTGGAATCCTGTTTATTGCACATTTTCAACAACAATCATGCATGATGTAAAATGAAAATATCATTCTATCTCCCAAGGCTGTTATGAGGATAAAATGGAATAATTAATCAATCAGTTATTAAACATATAAGTGCCTATTAGTGGGGCTAAAGCACTGGACATACCAACTCAAAAGACAGTCAGTCCCTGACCTCAATAAGCTCATACTCTAATAGGAGATGATATGCAAACAAATCTATATAAACAAGGTTAAACAGGAAATAATTAACAGGGGGAAACACTAGAATTAAGAAGGTAAAAGATAGGATTTTAATAAGGATTTACAGGAAGCCAGGGAGGTCATTCTTTACCACTGAGGAAGGAAACTGCTCCAAAAGTGTGAGACTGCTGGAGAAAATGTTAAGAACATTGTATTGCTTAAAGTGCTTTATAAATGATAGCTATTATTATTCTGTGGGGGCCTGAGGAAACTTTATAAGTGTGTCTCTAAAGGTCAAGTCAATTTCTCCATTCACAACTCTTTTTAAATATTGCCTCCTTTAGGAAAATGTCAGACAGGGAAGGGTTTGAACAGAAATCCTCCCTCCATGGTTGTCTGGCAACTGCTCTTTCCTATGAGACCCATTTTTAGTCTCCTGAAGGGCAGAAGAGAGAGAAAATGAAATAAAAAAAGAAAAACAAGAGAAAATGAACTACAGATAATGAAAATATTCAGTAGATATTGATATAGTTTATCTGCTTTGCAGTTCTTCTAAGACCACATGCCTTTTTTGTTATGCTTTTCTCATTTTTTTTTTGTGACAAGATGTAAGAGAAAATTCACTACTTGGAATTCTATGAGACTTGGTTTTATCATTTATTAGTTGTGGAAACTTGGTCACATCATTTAAATTTCTCATCTGAAAAATTAGAGAGTTAAGCTAAATGATCACAAAGTTGTTTTCCAGCTCTAAAAATTTATGGTTCTGTCTATCTACCTTGTGGAATTTTTTTAAAATGAGAATCAAATGAAACATTAGATATGAGCATGAACTGTTAACTATGCTATTCCATAAAAATATAAAGGATTATTTTGTATGTCATCATTTTGTAGGTATCCAACAGTCTCTAGACCCTTTTTGGTGAAATATGTAAATGGAAACTATGCCATGTCCAATGCTAGAAATAGTATAAGATTAGGTTTCTAAAGTTAAGAACTGTCTAGTCGGCTACTGTCTTCCACATGGCCAATATGGTATAAGCTTACTGAGTCTGTCTCGCTAAATGACGTACCTCAGAAAGGCAGCAAAATGCAGACACATGCCAAGCAAAAATTTATTCACCAACCAACCAGCAGCTGTCACTGGTCAGTGACTGCCCAGCATGGCTGAGCTGTGTCCGTAGCCTAAGTGAGTGGCTGGGGGCCAAGACTAGGGCTAGCTTCCTCTTCAGAATATCCTCTCAGAATGTGTGACTCATATCTTCACATCTCAATAGAGATTCCAATTTGCACATCATTTTGAGAAATGAGCATTGTCGAGGCAGTCGGACATAAAAAAGAGTGATGTCTTCTTCTGCTCCAATTATAAGATAAATTGGACCAATGTTATTGCAATTCTGTGATGATAACATGCACGTTGGAACACGTATTTGTTGTTTGACTCAAGAAGGCACCTGTGCCATTAACCTGAGCACATGAATTAGGATATATGGACTTCATATACAAAGGCAACATGGTGTAGTTGATAGCAGAGCTTCTTAAATTGAGGTATGAGATCCTATATCGAGTAATTGAATGTGGAGGTCAGAAAAAAAAATTGGTAACAGAAAAGAGTATCAAGTACTCTGCCAAGATTAAATTCTTTATGTAAAATTAAACAAGCACATCTATCTCATTAGTATGCAAATTTGCTTTCATCTTTATTAAATGGTAAAATTATAGGGATGTTGAAGAATTGTTTTGAAATACATTTCTTTATCATTTATTGTCAGCAAATGTTTGATTTGTATATTTATTTTGTATTTATATTTGTATATGTATGCAACCTGGGGTTGCAAAAAAATGTCTCAGGTGAAAAAAGATTGTGAGTTTAAGAAACCCTGCTATATTTGTAACCATTTGATTTCTCAGTGAAATGGGCAACTTACTAAGAACTGACATAAAAAATTGAGTAGCCAGTTTGCATCAGTAAGAGGGAGTTTCTGCACTGGGGGTCTCTTCCATAGATGAAAACATCTCCTCCATCCTTTCCTCCCCAAATCCAGTGCTATAACAAGAAACGTAGAATGAATGTTGAGAGAAGAGGCGATGAAGCTGACTTGTGAAGGAAGTTAGGGAATACAGAAGGGAGAGATATGCAGAGAGAGAATTGTAGGCATGGAACACAGCTAGTGAACAGACATGGAGTCAGCAGTGGAGCATTGTTTGAGAAATAACAAAAAGGGCAATGTAGCTGGATTCTAGAACAAGTGGAAATGAATAAAAGGTCAAGGAGACTATAAAAGGTAGTGAGGGTTCAGGCTGTGAAGCCAAGATTTTGTATTTGATCCTGGTGGGACTAGGGAGCCACTGCAAGTTTTTTAATAGGAAGTTGTTATGGTCAGTCCTTTTACTTAAGAAGTCCACTTTGGAAGCTGAGTGGAGAATGGACTGGAGTAGGGGAAGATAGGGTAGGGAGACTACTCAGAAGGCTATTGCAATATTCCAGGAATAAAGTAATCAGTGCCCACTCCAAGGTATCAGCTGCACGAGTGGAGAGAAGTGGGTGTGTAGATGAAAGATGTTGTAAAGGTAGAAATGACAAACTTTGTCAATGGATTGGATATGTGCTGTGAATGATAACTGAAGAGATGAGGTTGTGAGCCTGGTTGACCTGAAGGCTGCTGGGGAATTGGGAAGAAGAGGGATTCGAGGGAAATATCTTGTTTTTAAAACATTTAAGGCATATCCACTTTGAGATGTCTAATAGGTGGTTGATGATCTGAAGTGGAAGATCAGGAGAGAGGTAAGGTCTGGATAAATAGATCTGAGAAAGAAATGTACAGAAATAATAATTGACTAGATGGAAGCCAATAATATCATTAAGTGAAATAGTATAGAGGGATAAAGAAAGAAGATAAAAGATAAACCCTTAAGGGGTACTCACAGTTAGTGGTCATAACCTGGAGGAAGCTACAGTGAAGGAGACAGAGAAAGCATAGTCAAATAAGCAAAGGGAATAACTATGATAGAGCAGTGTCCAAACCTAGAGGAGAGTGTCCAGGAAAAGAGGGGAATAAGGTTACATAGGCTATCAAAGGTTACAAAGAGCTGGGAAGAATAAGCTGGCACAAAGACTGGCAATTAAGCGATCACTGGTAATTTGGAGAGGGCAGTTTCAATTGAACAATGAGCTCAGAAACCCGACCACTCAGTGGTTAAAAGAAAGAAAGCAAAGGAAGTGGAAGCACTAATTGTACCAGTTTCTTAAGGAGGGGAAGAAAAGAGCAAGTAACAGCCATGAAAGGGAGAGGAGATATGTACTATGATAGCTAATAGGAACGGTCAAATCAAATAAGGTTTTTTTTTTTTCAATCAGCCAATAAGTACTTATGGCAGACTATTGACTCTAAAAAAGTGGGGTAGATGCTGCATTAAATTATGGAGGTACAAAACCCAAATGAAATTATCCTTAAAAAGGTTGGGAGGTTTTTTTTGTGTTTTTTTTTTTTAAGGATGAGAAAGATATGGGGGCGTTGAGAGAGCAAGGGGGAGTTAAGATTAGTCAAAAAAAGGGAGATGATAGAATAATTCATGCATGTAGAAGCCTTTCTTGTCAAGGAGAGGAGCCACCTCTTTATTTGAGACAAAGGCAGAGAAATTACGGAAGGACATCTGAATGATATAAAATGAGGAATGGATATATGGTTTTTGCCAATGACTTCAATATTTCTTACCTGTGAAGTATGATGCAAGCTGAGAAGACAAGGGAAAGAACTAATGAGGGGAGGGATTTGAGGTGGTAAGAAAAGGTCTGAGAAGCCCCTGAATTAATTAGGAATTATAAAAACATGGACTTTTTTCAGAGAAAGCTGGTGTTTCCTCTGTTAGATTGTGAGCTACTTGAAGTTAGTGACTGTCTTTTAATCTCTGTGTGTGTATCCCCAGTGCATATTATAGTGTTTGTCAAATAGTAGGTACTTAATAAAAGTGGTGAGTTAACAAGTTTGACTGATCAGGGCAGTAGCTATTGGACTATCTCTTAGGCTCTAGATGCAAGTTGAGAACTTTTTTCCCAGGCTGTTAATGACAATAATAACCAGATAGATTGGCTAGAGACCCAGCTCTGCTCTCTATAAATTTGTTCCCATACTGCCTCTCCCATTAGATTCTAAGCTGCTTGAGGGCAGGAACTGTCTTTTTCCTATTTTTGTTGTCCCTGGCACTTAACACAGTGCTTAGCCTACAGTAGATACTTAATAAATATTAATTGATTGATGGGATCTCTAGGATGACTGATACCCTATATAAGACAGAAGAAAAGGTACCTCTGCTAGTTCCAGGAGCTACTACAATTGCCTCAGGCTGTTGGTATCAATAGCTTTGTAGGAATTGATAATGAACTCTTCTGATATAAGGACAAGGAGCAGGGAATCACACTTGAAAAGAAGCTGTTGATTCTTTTTTTGCTACATGGACTCAATTGCCCCTTTTCAGGTTTTTGTGTGTGATTTGAAATATATTTGCCTTAAGTCACAATATCTCATTTCTTTGAGTAAGGAAAAGTGATTACACCTAGTCAGATGCTAGGATTTTCAGAAAATATCCATCGTGGAAAAGTTGGAAATAATAGAGAAAAAATATTTTAAAGATAAAGAGAGAACTCTTGCATATGTGAATTTGAAGTGTTTTTGTACTAGTCATGGCCGGATCAGAACAACATCCTGACAAGAATCAAGGTACGCAAGGTAACCTAGCAACAACTGTACAATTGCATGTCATTGTTTGTTTGAAAACAAGTAACCACGATGGCCACTTATATGAAATCTGAGTCTTCACAAAGGATTTATTGATTTGGGAGTGCATATGGATTTATGACATCCCTGAGGTAGCTTGAAGGGGTTTGCTGATCTGAACAGCACATATGGGACATGATGACACATGAACAGTTGATTGTAAACAAGCTCTACTAACTATTATCTAACTCTATTGTGAGATCTACTGAATGTGTTACATATAATCATTAGTGCTGGATAGCATGTGATGGCATGTGTCTTGTGTGCCTGGTACAACATGTCTATTATGTGTGATCATGGATATTGCCTAATGCTCAACCTGTCTCAACAAATTATAAATGGGTGCCAGGTGTAATTTTCAGGGATTAGACATTATTTTACTGAGGGGTAGTGTAATGGGGACACAGCCCTTTGATTTTGTGATGTAGTTGATAGCAGGAATTGCCCGCCTAGCTCATTCCCCTCTGTCTTTTCTAAGTGCTCTCAGATCCTTGGTATAATTTCCATGACAAGACATTAATCTCTGGGGATGGTGGTGAGAATGATGGGAGTTAAAAAGGAAAGGAAATGGTCAGACTTCTGCTTTAGAAAAGGCATTTTGGCAAATTTGGGGATGGTGAATTTTGGATTCAAGAGAGGTTACCAAATAGGAAGCTGTTGTAATAGTTCAGGCAAGAGGGGATGAGAATCACCTAGTTCCTGTTGGGGTAGAAGGTCCAGGAAAGGAGGAGGTGGATGTAAGAGATAACACCTTACTGGACAGGAGGAGGACATAAGTGAGCTGGGAGGAGTCTGGAGTACTCCAAGGTTGTGAACCTGAATGCCAGGAGGATGGTGTGGCCCTGGAAGGCAATAGGGAAAGAAGAGAACAATATTTTGTAGGAAAGATCATGAGTTTTGTTTTAGACCTATCGAGTTTGAGATGTCTAAAGGACATTCAATTCAAAATGTTTAATAGGTAGTTTATGATGTGGAACTGGGACATATTCTGCCCTACCAGTTCCCAACCTCAATACTGTGTGAGAGAGATATGTTTTATTTCCTCTTTCTAAGATGAACAATTTTTCAATTTTCAATTAATCATTTTCCCCCATTTATCAGAGTTCAGATACTTTTTACTGATCTTACATATTTAGTCATTTATCATATTGCTTTCTGGATACTGATTATTTTGCTTTCATACAAATTTCCCCATGTTTCTCCCAATTCTTCAACTTTATCACTTATTACTAACATTCCATTACATTCATTTGCCAGTTTTATTCACCCCTTTCCCAATTGATAGGCTCCTCCTTTGTGTTTAGTTCTTTGCTATTATAGAGTGCTGCTATGACTATATTGATATTTTGGAATTTTGTTTCTGTCTTCAACTTCTTTAGGAGTAAAAACCCATTATTAGGCTTGCTGGGTAAGAGAGGACGGACAGTTTAGTCACATTTCTCAAATAACTTTAATTTGAAATTTAGAAGATTGAACCACTTCCCAGCTTTACCATCAGTGAGTCTATGTTCACATTCCTTCCAACAATGATTATTCCCAATCTTTTTTTTTCATCTTTGTCATTTTGTATTATGTGAGCTAAAACTCAAAAGCTTTTTAAATGTGTAGTTATACTATTAGTGATTCATGTCATGAATATTTATGTTTTGTAGTTCTTTTGAAAATTATATCCTTCAGCCATTTATCTATTGAGACGTGGTTTTATTTCCTTTTGTCAGTTTTTTGTATACTTTGCTAATGATTTTTTAATATCAGACTACATCTACATAGCCATACAGTACATTGAGAACAACAGTGGACATAAGATTCCATGGTGCATATTATTCATTGATTATAAAAAGAGCACTTGATGTAATAGAAAAAAATGTACTTTTGCTCTAAATAGGCTTTTCCCATGCATGTGCTAATCATACAAAATCCCTTGTTAAATGCAACACAGAGATATCTTTGTCTAATAGCATTCTGATTTTTAATACCAATTAAAGCACAATGTAAAGAGAGGTGTGCTAACAAAAAGTGTTTACTATGATAACATGTGCAGCATTTCTTTTATGCAGGTTGGAGAGATTTCTCCTGAAGAGAGTTTGATTCAGAGACTTAGAGCTTAAATCATCTGGATGTCATAGAAAGCATAAAAATACTTTCTTATGGTAACTTAATATTCTTTAGATTTGCTGGAATCCCCAGTTTTCTGAGGGATACTTTTTTTATTCCATTGTTGGAATAGATCTTTGCAGATAGTGATGTCCTTCAGATGTTCTTGTTTTCAAATGACATTTTGCTGATTCTATCAAACATTCTTCAATGAATTCCCACAACCCCTCACAACAGTTTAACAATATTCCACATAGGGAAAATAAAATGGATGAAAATTATCTCCTGTAATGACAATAACAGCAATAAGAGCAATAACTGCTCTCTCAGTATGTATGCCTGGAGTAGATATTTCTAATGGGTAGTAAGATGGGGCAAGTACTGAATAGGAAGAAGATAATTAATTGGATTATATTTGGAAAGTCATTCATTGTTTTCCATAATCACAATTAATCTGTTTTGTAAAACCAAAATTCTGTGGTGGTGCTATAGAGAGTTACAAATTGAAAAATTATGAAAAATCAAAATTGAGAATCAAAGGGTCAAAAATGAAGACAAATATGATGAATGCAAGCAAGCTGTAGCATATCACCAATCGTGGTTTGATCCAAATAAGGAATGGGAAAGATTTTATCATCAAAGTATATGACTGGAAAAAGGACTGGGCTAGTTACAGTATATAGTCACAGCAAGGAATAAGCAATGGACAATCTAGGTACTACAGTGGTACCTATAGAAATGTAAAAGACTCAGACTAGCTAGTTGGGGATGGGAGACGGTAATCTATATCTCACAAAGTTGACCTATTTTCAAAATTGCTGCCTGATTGACCAGTTGAATCTTTTAGGTCCATAGGGTTTTTACTTTACTTAAGCCCACGTGAAGTAGCCACTTATATGTAAATCAACCCCTGAAACAGGATCCAACTCCCTTTTAACTGTAATATCAATAGAAGCTAAGTCTAATGTCTTATAAAGAAAAAAACACACTGAGATCAAAATATATTAGAATTTTAATAATTAAATCTCTGAATCAATAGCAACAGCTTAGAAGATGAAAACTTTATGAATCTTTAAACTCTCCAACTTTTCACCATTTAATTTATGATGTCTATGATCTCTCAGATGGGAAAGATAGTTTCTTATGCAACAGGGAAACAATCTTTAGGACCACATTGGTGGCTGTTCCATTTTAAATGCTTTGTTTTAATTTATTTTATTAGAATATGTGCTAAAGATGAATTCAATCTGGAGGAAGGAGAAGGTTTCCTCCCTGCTACAAATAATTATGATAAAAAGACAAAAAACTAGCAGAAATTATTTTTAAAGTACCATATTTTTATTAGATCTTAAAAACAATTGCTTAAAAATAATTTTAGGTTTTATTTCTTTAGTTTGAACATTAAAAAATAAGCTAAACTACTGTCTATCTACCCAGGTTACTTATACCTTCAGAATCTAATACTTAACGTGCAACAAGAAAATTGGATTTACACACCTATATTGTATCTAGGTTATACTGTGACGCATGTAAAATGTATGAGATTGCCTGTCATCTAGGGGAGGGAGTAGAGGGAGGGAGGGGAAAATCTGGAAAAATGAATACAAGGGATAATGTTATAAAAAATTTACTCATGCATATATACTGTCAAAAATGTATAATTATAAATTAATAAAAAAATTATAACAATAAAAAAACAAACAAAAATTCTACATAATAAACTATCAACTTAAAAAAAAAAATAAGCTAAACTAGGGGAAAGCTAAGTGGCACAGTGGAGAGAGCACCTGCCTTGAAGTCAGGAGGACCCCAAGTTCAAATCCAATCTCAGACACTTAACACTTCCTAGCTGTGTGACCCTGGGCAAGTCACTTAACTCCAATTGCCTCAGGGAGAAATCTTAATTGTACAGGTTAAAAAGCAATTATATTACAGAAGCATGTGTTTATCTGTCATTTTAAGGTTTTTAAAGCACTTTACTCACACATATTTCATTTCTAACTTCACTGAACCCCTCTGATGAAGGAGCTATTATTATTATTATCCTCATTTTACAGATGAAGATATTACGGATCAGAGTGGGGAAGCCACTCTCAGTCAGCTTTCTCAGTAACCCTGTAGTAGGTGTCCTAAGGTGAGATTCAAACATAGGTCTTCCTTATTCCAAGTAGAGTGTTTGATCTGCCACATGAAGGTATCTCTTATTAAAAAAAAAAAAAAAATGGAGAACGTATAAAAAGCTGTTTAAAAATTCAGCTGGTTGTTTCCCCATAAGAAATCAATCCATTCAAATAACATCTATACTTAATTTCTTTATCCATGTTCAAATGAATTTAGATTAACTAATTCCTTGAGTTTCCCTTACTTATAAGATTTAAAATAAGTTCTATTATATTTTTTCTTATGTTTTCTCTTTATTACATTCCCATTATTATTTATTTTCTCTTTTTAGAAATTCCATCCACTTACATCAGGTCTCTTCTTCATGGAATGCTTTTCGAAAACCATAGCTTTTGATGGCCAAACAAATAATTCCTTATTTCCGCTTTCTTATTTTTAATTACTTCTCTGGCCTCTACTCTGACCACCATCTGTGCTATGGTTTCCAGATTGGGGGAAAAGAAAGAGAAAAACCCATTGTCCACATGTTAGTCTGCTTTAAAAGCTTGATGTCACCTGACTCTATTGAAAGCCAGTAATCTCTTCCTCCACAGTGGTTATCACTGCATTGTCTTGAGGTGAAGACAAGGGATGGCTTCTAACCTCAAACTAATATTTCATGAAAAAGCAGCCTAGGAGCATCCCTGAGGCTGGTGTTGCTAGGGCTGTTGGGACTCTTGCCTGAAATCACACAGCCTTGTGCTCTGATCCCAGATTTGAAGATTTAGTTTTAGGTTTACTAAATACAACACAACACAAGGTCTTATCCTTATTTATGTCTCCCCAGGAAAATTAATAGCTTCTAAGCTGATAGCAAATCTTTCCGTAGTTGCAACAACCCCTGAGAGTTTACTCTTATCTTCCATCCAGGATTTTATTTATTTTTCATGCCAGATAATAATAACATCCATAAATCTTCAATTTAATGCTTCGAGGAAGCCTGTCTCTATGTATGATAAACCATTGCGCCAACTCGATCTTGATGCGATCTTAGAACTGCTATATATACTTAATAATATATCAGCTGCAGTCTGCCTTCAATTTGGTCTCTTTTTTCCATGTATTCATTCAGCATTCACGTGGGATATTTTTTATTAAGGATCGAATACGTGGAAAGCACTTTTCAGGGTCATTGTGGGGGAATACAAAGATAAATAGGATATGGTTTCTGCCCTTAATCTAATAGAAGAGGTGACAAGCATACAAAAAGATAACACTTTAATAGAATCAAATGAAAGACATATTCATGTAGGATTTTTTTTGAAACTAAATGTCTCTATTTTGCCAAGGCTGGGAGGGCAGCAGCCACTCATCCATCCTACGCCATTGCTCTTCAGAAGCTTTGACTTGTTCCATTTCTGACCTGGACCATTTGGTCAATATTGGGGCTAGTATTAGTGTGGCCACCCACGCACTTCTTTTTTTCTTTTTTAAGAGGCTATCAAGGTTAAGTGACTTGCCCAGGGTCACACAGTAAATGTCTCAAGACATTTGAACTCAGGTACTTGTGATGGGTAGGGGCTCTATCCACTATGCCATCTAGCTGCCCTATCAACTTAGCTCTGCTGTGGCTCATAACTCATAACTCCCCAGCTCAATGCAGCTTAAATCATGTAAGACTCATAAAGGAATTCTTACAGTAGGGAATCGTGCTTTCATTTATTTCTTTCTTGATTCATCAAAAAGTACTGTTAATAGCATTCATGTTTCAAGCAGAAGTTGGATGAAACACCTCACAATCTGGAGAGTTACATTATAGAACATAAGCTTCTTGAAAGCAGTGATTTTTAAATTTTTGTCTCTATCCTAGCAACAACCCTATAAGGACAGGGCTATTATGTAACTCCAATAGTTTTTTTTTTTTTTAAATAAATTCCAGTTTATATTCTTTTTTTTGATGCAGATGACATTTTCATCCAAAATTTATTGGAATTGCCTTCAATCACTGAATTGCTGAGAAAAGCATCATCACACAATCTTGCTGTTGCTGTGTATACTGTTTTGCTGCTTCTGCTCACTTCACTCAGAATCAGTTCATGTAAGTGTTCCAGACTTTTCTGAAATTAGCCTGATCATTATTTCTTAGAAAATAATAGTATTCCATTACATTCATATACCATAATTCATTCATTCTTCAATTGATGGGCCTCCTCACATTTTTGCAATTCCTTGTCACTATAAAAAGTGACACTATAAAAAAAATGTTTTTGCACATGTGGGTCCTTTTCCCTCCTTCATAAAATCTTTGAGATACAGACCTAATAGTGGCTCCAGTTAATATCCTTTTAGTGTTTTAAGGTTTATAAAGTAATTCCCCTTGAAAAATTATCACAGTATTTTGAAACTGGAAGAGACCTTCATGGAGTTTAGTCCAATCTGCTACAGCATAGTGGTCCCACAGCCTTTGAGGGAGAAGCCATTATCTCTACAAGTAGCGAACCTATTTTGGGACTACCTCTAATCATAAGAGAATTTCCTGAACATCTCATAAAAATCTGCCTTTTTGCAAGTTCACGTAATTGTAGAATCCTTAGAAGTCAACTAGTCCAACTCATATGTGAAAGGGAACCCCACACTGACCAACAAGGGGTCCTCTGGACTATGCTTGAAGAATTCCAAAGGGGGAAAGCCCACTACCTTTCTAGGCAGCCCTTTCCATTCTTGGACAACTCAAATTTTGAGGTCTGATACTAAGCCAAAATTGACTTCTTTACAACTTCCATCCTTGGCTTCAGACATTGCTTTTGGGGGCAAACAGAAATCTAATCTCTCCCCAACATGACAGCTCTTCAGACACATGAAGACAATTATCATGTTTCTCCCCACCCTCTCCCAATCTTCTCTTCTCTGGGCTAAACATTTCCACTTTTTTCAAGTGATCTTTAAATCAAGGTCCTTTACCTTTCTTCAGATATTTGCTAGCTCTTCAAACACAGCCAGGAGTGTATTTGAGACAGCTGAAACTGGCTCAGGAGAGCCAATTGATAAGTATGATCAGTTATGCAAATTGAAAATCACTGCAAATAGAGGCAGCAGATAAAGCGCTGGCGCTGGAATCATGAGGACCTGAGTTCCAATCCAGATTCAGATATTTCCTAGGTGTGTGATCCAGGGTAAGACTCTTAACCCTATTTGCCCCAGGTTCCTCATCTGTAAAATGAGTTGGAGAAGGAAAGATAATAAACCACTTCAGTATCTGTCGAGAAAACCTCATATGGGGTCAAGGACACTTGGACATAACTGAGATGACTTAACAACAACAAAACAAATTAGAACTTGATTTATTATTCTGTTAAATTTCTAGAATTTACAGAAAGGAATGGAGAAAAATCATACAGATTAAAATGTACCCTATATATTTTTCCTGAAAAGATGGCTGTTAAACATTTACCACCACACACTTGCATGCAAATCTCCAGATAAATTGTGATAGGGCAGAGCACATTGGAACTATTACCTTTCTATTTCACTCACTGCTTTTTAATCCTTTTCCACTAGTGACATTTTTTTCTTCTGAGAAATCTTTGTGTATATAAAATAGGTATACAAATGAAACCTTTATTGATAATAAATATTTATTGGTAAATAATTTGATAATAAATAAGGAAATCTATTTTAAAATAATTTTTTGGTATACATATGATTTTATCATTTATTAAGGATGAAGGCAAATGTGCATACTAGTGAGATGGATGTGCTTTTTTTTACATAAAGAATTAAATCTTGGGGGAATATTTGACACATTTTACTATTGCCAGATTTTTTTGTGAACCTCACGTTCAGTTATATAAATGCATATGGGGTTATGACTCACAGTTTAAGAAGCTTTGGCTTAATTGAATCCTTTTTATAGATGAGAAAACATGAGTACTAGAGGAATGTGGAGACTCCTAGCCAGATCCTCTGGTCTATGATCAAGTTGACCCTCTATCCTGGAGACCAAGCATGGTTGGGACTATTTGGGAGCACTCTGTTATAACTGCATCCTTAAGTTTAGGAGAAGCTGAGACTACTCTGTGTCATTAGGGAATGCTTATTCAGGACCAAGACAGGGTGACATAATGTCCCTTTGGGCTCTAAAATATTTTAAGTATATGATCTTATTAAATCAGATAAGCATAACTGTTATTTGCAGCTTTCTCACAGACCACAGCTGAGAGGAGCTGTTATTTGCGTTAGGGCTTTGGCAGGAATCTGCTAATTGTGGGTCAACTGCAGCTGAGGGAGTGAGTAAGTAGCATCTTATCAGAGACAAAGAGGGGAAAGCCCCAGAAAACAACCACCACCACCACTAATTCTAAATAAGATCCTTTCATAGACAGACACAGCACAGGAGGGTCATTCTGTACACTAATGCTTCAGGGGGAATTTTATCATTCCTGAGCACATACACAAGGAGAGTGGTCAGTGAAAAGATAGGAAAGTCCCAGAAAAAGGTGGAGAAGCTTAATATAGATAAGACGGAGCTCAGGAACTCTTAATGCCAGAGCTCTTAGAGCAGTTAACCCACATGGTAGAGTGGCAGTGTGCCAAAGCAGTATACCAAGGGGAACTAGTCATAAAGAGCTCAGTGAAAGGAAGACACCTAACTCCCTCAGTTCCAAGGAGTTTGTGGAGATTTGTCCTGGCTTCTGGAGAGGGTGTACAATTGCATTTCTTCTAGTGTTAAGAAACATACACGCACACATTTGTTTATTTTATATATTCCTATATTTGTAATTGTTGTTTTTCTGAAAAGAATGCAAACTCTTTGGGTGTAGAGATTGTTTCATTCTTTATTTTGTAGCACCAGCATTTAGCAAATAAGTAGGAACTTAATCAATTTTTGTTAATTGATTGTGTGCAAAGTGTAGCTCAAGTAAAAGGTTAAAACTTCCTTCTCAAGCTTTTTGGCTTATGGTATAGTTTTATTCTTGGCTGTGAGGATTGGGAAGGATGGGAAAATGTGGGCATCCACAAATGCTTGCAAGTATAAGTTTCAGACAATTTAAGGCTGTGGTTCACACTTTGGGAACTGTTGATTGGAAAGTCGAATATTGTGACACAGAAGATGAAGGAAACAATTAGTGGGCAGCCTGATGTAGTGAATAGGGTTTTGAACTTAGGGGTCAGGAAGACAGGTTCAAATTCGGAGTCAGACATTTTTTAAACGTCACCTCAAGTCTGTGTGCTTCTGTTTCCTTATCTCTAAAATAAGGGAATTGGACTCAGTGACATCTAAGGTCCTTTGGATCTATGGTTCCTTTGAAACTCAGAGACAAATGATGAAGTTGGTTGCTCAGAGGAAGGAGCAAATTCTTATGTCTCCCCAAAGTGACTCTGTATCTTCTAAGCCATCAGGAGAGGAGCCATCCAGTAATTGTCAAAGAAAGAAGAGATGGATTGTAGTGATTGAAAGCTTCCTTCTGAGTGGGAGCCGGAGTGGTGATACATCAATATAACTTGATCAAGAGGGAGAGTGGTTTGTTTGTTATATGGGATGTATATACAGGAGGTGTTGGACAGTGCCTAGAGACTTGTCAACCTGCCAGTCAAAACCAATTTCTGATGATTCATATGTGGCTATTAAAACCACAAGAAGAGAACTAGAAAGCAGAGCTAGGAATTGTGAAACTTAAAACCTTAAGGGGTACAGATAATTTCTCACTGCACCTAAATGAAAGTAGAAACTGTAGCAGAGAAAGATCAATTTGATAACTTAGTTAGGAATATATTTATTATCTGACTTGGAATTCTAGACCATAGTTAAGGATAAAGCAATGATAGCTCTTGGCTAGGACTTAAAAATGCATTTGTCTTGTGAACTGGAGGGGAAAAGGCTTAGTTTAAACTGAAAATAAAAGTGGGAAGAAAAAAAACTGTTCAAATATCCACCAAATTAGACACAACTGAACAAGAAATCTTAAAAAGATCCATGAAGTTGAAAAATACATATTAAGAACCATTTTTCAACATAATGTATTTTATTAGATTCATTTAAAAACATGATTTTCAGAAGGATCTTCAGCAGACTGCCAAAGAAGTCCTTCAACACCAAAAAAAAAAAAAAAAAAAAAAAGGTTAATAAATGAATGAATGAAGCTTTAAATCCTTACTATGTAGAAAGCACTATGCTGGTGACACATATAGGAAAGTAATAGTCCTTCCTCTCAAGGAGCGCACATTCTAATGGGAGAGACAATGCATATGGAAGATAAAAGTCAGATGAAAAAAATATCATGGTCCTTAGGATACAAGGCAAAGCAGATGTTAATGCCTCTTATTTACTGTCATTATTGAATGTCACTATTCCCAGGTCAGGGGCTATCCTCCTCATGAGGCTGGGAAAGGAGACTGTATCAAGATGGTGGCAGTTTGATTTGCCTGGCATGTGGTGCTACTCGCGTCTCCCTTAGGATGCCTTGTTGCTTCAGCTAGGCTAGCATGACTGCCCTCTGAGTGACAGTTGGTAGGGATGACTGCCCCTTCTCCACAGGCTTTGTTTCTTCGGATGCTATTTGTGAGAGCTGGACTAGAAGCAGGAATGATGGGGGGCAGGGTAGTGCCACTCTCAGAGCTCCTGCCTGCTGCATCTGCCTGTTGGTGGCAGTTGGTCAGCAGTTGTTAATTGCAGGGTTATTAATTGGCTTAATTTCAATATTGTGTTTCAGAGGAGAGGGAAAAAGATGGAACAGCAGTTAGTGAAGTAGTCCAAACACACATAACATTTATTGATCTCTGTCTCTCTGGAGAGAGAGAGAGAGAGAGAGAGAGAGAGAGAGAGAGAGAGAGAGAGAGAGAGAGAGAGAGAGGGAGACAGAGAGAGAGAGAGAGAGAGAGAGAGAGAGAGAGAGAGAGAGAGAGAGAGGAGAGAGAGAAAGAGAGAGAGAGAGACAGAGAGAGAGAGAGAGAGAGAGAGAGGAGAGAGAAAGAGAGAGAGAGAGAGAGAGAGGAGAGAGAAAGAGAGAGAGAGAGAGAGAGAGAGAGAGAGAGAGAGAGAGAGAGAGACAGAGACAGAGACAGAGACACAAAAAGAGACAGAGAAAAGAGAGAACTGTGTACCTAGGGATCATTGCAATCCAGTTAGTTATCTTCTTCCAGTTCTGGATGCGTTACTCGGGTTGACTTCCCACTTAATAATATTTTATTTTTTCCAATTCCATGCATGTAGAGATAGTTTTTAACATTCACTTTTGTAACATTTTGAATTCCAAAGTTTTCTCCTCACTTCCTTCTTTTCCCCCTCCCCAAGCAAGCAATTTGACATAGATTACATATCTACAATCATGTTAAGCATATTTTGATATTATTCATGTTGTGAAAAAAATCAGAATAAAAGGGAAAAACTATGAGAAAGAAAAAAGGTTGAAAACAATATGCTTCACTCTGCATTCAGTCTCTGGATACAGATGGAATTTTCCATCCCAAGTCTATTGAAATTGTCTTGGATCACTGTATTGCTGAGAAGAGCCAAGGCTGTAATAGTTGATCAACCAAGATATATTTCTGATGGATTAACACAACAGGTTATCTACCCACCTGCCTATCGACTTCTCATATAGAATGACTCTTTCCAAACATTTTCTCAAGGTCTTCTTTGAGGAAACTTATTCACCTAGGTTTGTGAATACCTCTTGGGCTGAACTGCCTTTGTTTGTGAGTGAATGAGTATAAACTTATCTGCCTCTATTATATCTAGTCCACTACAGACCATGTTTCCTATTTCCACATTTCCAGTCACCCATTCATCTGAGGCATGTTGCCATCTGCCTTGAAGCTGTATGCATAGTCTTGGTTTCCCTTTCTTATTGCTTTTTTAGGAACTGCAATTGAATCGATTTTATCATGACTCAGAAAAAAGATCTGACAACCAATTATCCTCTGGCTTTACTCACAATTCCTGGTCATCCCATTTATGTGTTTTTTTTTTCCTGTATTAGAATGCAAGGTCCTAAGGAAGAATCTTGCACTTTTTTGGGGGGCGGTATTTGTACCCCCAGAGCTTAGCACAGTGACTGGTACATAGGAAACAATTTTTTTTTTCACTCATTCATTAATTCATGGAGAATGGGCATTTGTATCCACTTAGTTTTTCTTGTATGTGTTATTTTGAGTGGCCGTGTCCTTACTGAAGATTCTTTGTGACATTTTGAAACTTGAAATAACCAATGCAATATCATTTAAAAACACTGAGTATTTTTGGGATCTTACCATCTCAGGAAAATGTGTCTTCATTTTGGATGGACAATGATAGTGCTGAATACTCTTTGTGCCTGTCTTGACATTGTTAACCAAAAGACTGCTGAAAAAAGGTAGCTCTGTGGTTATATCCATCAAGGAATCACATGTGAGCTTAAGACATGCATAGGAGGCATATTGTTGGAGAAGAGCATTTTAAATTGGGTTTACTTTAAAAAATAAATATAGTAATAAAGATAGCAATAAAAATAGCAATATTTTTTAGTCTCAATACTGTTAATTATGTGACTGCAATGATATAATCTGCTCTAGAAAATTGCTTGTAAAGGCTTTTCTGCTCCCTTCTCATATTTCATCAGAATGCTTTAAATATGTGTAGATATTCTAATAAAATATTTTGTTGAGATTAAAAATTAATCTTTTTGAGTATCAATGCTATTATTTTTTAAATCCTTTGCTATCTTGAATTTTCAGATATCTCAAAAATCATTATATCACTACTTTAAAAATTACATGGCCTCTAGCAAATTTCACATTATAGAATCAGACATCCATAACTCTTAGGAACTTTAGAAGGGATTGAGATCAATGTCCTCAATAAGCAGAGTACTAAAATAAGGCCTAGTGAGTTTAGGTGGATCGCTCAAGATTACACTACTAGTAAAATTGTGCGAGGCAGCATTTGAAGCCAGGTCTTTTTGATTCCAGATCCAGCTTTCCCTAACTTTGTCTCTTTCTTCCTTTCTAGTAATCTTATACCTTATATTCCTTCTCCATCTCTCCTTTTCCCTAATTTTCTTTCTAACCAGTGGCTAGCTGTTCCCCCCAGCTGGAACTCTCCCTCCTCCCCATTTCTCCTTTTCCTCTTCTCCT